>NC_056524.1:250407710-250458732 GCF_019175285.1 Sceloporus undulatus
TTGTTGCCTCAGTAGGGGAGGGGGAGGATATTGGAGTGTGGGAATCTTTGGCTGGGGAGGAAAGGGTAAACCATTGAGTGGTGTGGGGCAGGGGAGTTATTTGGCGGTAGGAGATTGGACTTGCGTTACAGAGGAATGCGAGATCGATGCTTAATATTTATCTATCTCCTTCCTTTCCCCTCCTAAACCAAAAAAAGACCTGAGGGTCATTCAACCATGCTGCCACAAACCCTGTCTCTGCTCCTGTGCAATGCCAGGTCAATTAATAACAAGACCCACATCATCCACGATCTGTTGGAGGATAGCAATTGTGACCTGGCTTGCATTACTGAAACCTGGCTTGGGCCTGAGGGGGATGCTGTGTGGGCGCAGGCCCTCCCTGCCGGGTTTTCAGTGAAGGATCAGTCCAGGTTAGGTGGGCGGGGGGGGTGTTGCCTTGGTATATAAGAACACCTTTTCTCTCACCAGGAACCACATCCGTCAAACTTCCTTTATCGAGTGTATTTACTTGACCCTGAAGGCCAGGGACAGTCTAGGGATTTTGTTGGTGTATCGGCCACCCCGTGTGCTAACAGACTCCCTTAATGAGCTGACACAGTTGGTTGCGGAGCTGATGCTGGAAACACCCAGGCTACTTGTCCTGGGTGATTTCAACATCCCCTTCGTGGCCAACTATATTCCATGTGGTGCGGCTCGGGAATTCATGGATACCATGGCGGCCATGGGCCTGTCCCAACTGGTCTTGGGTCCGATGCATTTTGCGGGTAATACACTTGATTTGGCCTTTTGCACGGATGCGGAAAATCTGTGGGCGGAAATAACTAATATTTCCGCCCTGTCATGGACGGATCACTTCCTGGTGGAGGTAAAAATCAAGGCTTCTACCCAGATCTCCCCCGGGGGTGGTGGACCTATTAGAATGGTCCACCCTCGAAGGCTGATGGAACCCAAAAAGTTCCAGGAAGCCTTAGAGGGGCACATGGTTGGAAATGACGGCGACTCTGTTGATGCCCTGACTGGTATCTGGAATACCGGTCTTTCCAGGGCTATACACAGTATCGCTCCCAAACGCCCTCTCAGGCCTGCTTCCAAACGAAAGCCCTGGTATACGGAAGATCTCTGGGCGAGGAAGCGGGTTCTGCGATGGCTAGAGCATCGCTGGCGGAAACACCTATGCTTAGCCGACAAGGCTCTCCAAGACCGCCTTTTGGGGGACTACGGAGAGGCGATACGAGCAGCTAAGAATTCGTTCTATGGTGCTCGTGTCGCGTTCGCGGAGTCGCGTCCAGCAGAGTTGTTCAGGGTAGTCAGGGAGCTAACTCAGCTCCCTCCTGCCCCGAACCAGATCCTTAAACCTTCTAAGGCCTGCTGTGACCAATTTAACAACTTCTTCGCGGATAAAACCTCTCAGATAAGCGAGGGTCTTAACGCCAGCATTAGGGCAGAATCCAGAGTAGAGGCGTCCAGAGCCTCCGTGGACTCCATTAAACTGGATCAGTTTGAGTCGGTTAGTACCGATGATGTGGACAAGATCCTTGGAAGCGTTCGGAAGACAACCTGCTCTCTCGATCCCTGTCCCTCATGGCTAGCGGCTCAGGGGGGACCGGTGGTAACTTCATTGTTACACCGGATCATAAATACATCTTTGAGGGACGGGCAATTTCCAGCAAGTTTAAAATTGGTCACTGTAAAACCGCTGCTTAAAAAGCCTTCCCTCGACCCCCTGCTGCATAATAATTATCGGCCAGTTTCGCTACTGCCATTTTTGGGGAAGGTGATCGAGAGGGCGGTTGCAATCCAGCTTCAATCGATCTTGGACGAAGCGGTTTATCTGGACCCATTTCAAACTGGCTTTCGGGCGGGCTACGGGGTTGAGACGGCCATGGTCGCCTTGGTCGATGATCTCCGTCTGGGCATTGACAGGGGAAGTGTGTCCCTGTTGGTGCTCTTGGACATCTCAGCGGCTTTCGATACCATAGACCATGGTATCCTTCTGGAGCGCCTGGTAGAGGTGGGAATCAGTGGCACTGCGCTCCAGTGGTTCCGATCCTACCTCTCTGGGAGGTTCCAGATGGTGCAGCTGGGAGACGTGTGCTCCAATAAGAGGGCCCTTACATCTGGGGTCCCTCAAGGAGCCATTCTGTCTCCCATGCTTTTCAACATTTACATGAAACCGCTGGGAGAGATCATCCAGAGACATGGGGCATGGGGTTATTAGTACGCTGATGACACCCAAATAGTCTTCTCTATGTCTCCGACTGATACAGTGACTGGGGATGGCATCTCTCCTCTCGTGGCCTGTCTGGAGTCGGTAATGGGCTGGATGAGGGAAAACCGACTCAGTCTGAATCCAGAGAAAACGGAGGTGCTCGTGATAGGTTCCCCTGGCCCGGGGATGGCATTGGTTCCACCTGTCCTGATCACGCTTCCTGTGAAGGACTCTGTGCGCAGTCTGGGGGTGCTCCTTGATTCGTCGCTCCACCTTACATCTCAGGTGCATGCGACGGTCACAAGCATCTGTTATCAGCTTCGGCTGATTCGCCAGCTGCGCCCCTACCTGGGCCAGAGGGACCTTGAAACGGTAGTACATGCTCTGGTAGCCTCTCGTTTGGACTTCTGCAACGCGCTCTACATGGGGCAACCCTTGTACCACACCCGGAAGCTACAACTAGTGCAGAATATGGCAGCCAGACTGGTTACTGGCATATCCAGAGCCAGTCATATAACACCAGTGCTCAAAGATCTGCACTGGCTGCCTATTCGCTTCTGGGCACAATACAAGGTGTTGGTTATTACCTATAAAGCCCTAAATGGCTTGGGCTCAGGATACCTTGAGGACCGCCTCTCCCCATACAATCCGCCCCGCACCCTCAGAACATCTGGGCAGCAGCTATTGAGGGTTCCAGGGGCCAGACTAGCCTCCACATCAAGGAGGACTTTTACCATCTCGGCCCCGACCCTCTGGAACTCTCTACCCATTGAGCTCCACTCGGCCACCTCCCTGGCCCAGTTCAAGAAGGAGCTGAAGACTTTCTTGTTCACACAAGCTTTCCCTGACACAGGCTCCAATTAGTCTCTCCCCCCCCCCCCATACGTCAGCAGTGGCACGCTGGCCAGAATGTTTTAATGTATTGTTTTAATGTATTTGTTGTATATGATATTCATGTTGTACACCGCCCTGGTTTATAGAAGGGCGGTATATAAATGATATTATTATTATTATTATTATTATTATTATTTCCTTTTCAAAATTAAATCATTCACTTGCCTTCTCCTGAGTAAACTGAAAAAATGAAGTACAGGTGGACTATTATAAGTGTCAAAAATATAAATATAAATCACAGGATTTTAGTTGCTTACAAGTCACCACTGCCTTCTGAGGTTTATTTTCCCCTTCCTAACTTTAAAGAGAAGAAAAATGACTATTATTACTGTCTAAGGCTCAGACTCCAACTTTCAATATTTAAATGGATTGATAAGTGCCATGACCTTATTAAAATGTAGTGTTTTCCTTCTCTTCTTGGCTCTTGGTGTGCAAGTCAAATACAGAGTGACAGCACTGACAATAAAATTATTATTCCTGTTAAACTCTGGGAGGGGGCAGTTATTTGCACATATGAAGAAAGGCTCTTTTCATGACTTCTGCAGCAACCATGTAATCTATTAGTGAAGAGACTGGCAACATGAGTTTCACAAGCCACAAACAACAATCAATGAAATGGAGATGGCAGTGGTTCCCAGAGCGGAGAAAACTGGCAAGTTGTGTTTAAAATGTGGAGATGCATAAACTTTAATTATTGTTATAATCTTTGTGGGTAGAAGAAGACATGGCATGACCTTAGTCAGTAAGTGGCAATGATATGACAACACCATATTATGTGCCACCATCAGTTACCTGGCACATGAAAACAGAGCTGGCCATGTTGGCTGCAAGATTTTGGGAGTTTTGTTCCAAAAACCTAACTTTTCCAAGGTTTGTGAATACACCACATGATGACAACTTGGCAAAAAATTGTGTTACTATACAATTGTGTGAAAGTGAAGGGACACAACATAGACAATGGTTTACCATTCCCACTGACAGCCCTGTGTTTTCATATATGCCTATCTCCTAGATGGCTTCATATTTGAGTGAACCTTTCAGTGAAGTGACCATCAGAGTTGGCAGAGTAAAAACTCAAGTAGGCCCTTGTATCTTTAATACAGCAGGGAATTTCAACAGATGTTGTGTCTTACCTGGTTGTACAACAAACAATAATTGCTGAAATTCTCTCTTCTATGCAGCCATTAAAATTTCACATGCCCTCTCCAGTTTTCAATTTATTTGAAGCCCTAATTGACCCACCTATCTAAGCTGGATGGCTAAATGGCTTTTTTACTGGTAGATGTAGAAGATTATCACACCAGGCAGAAGCACTGGTAAATGGTCTCTGAAACATTGAGGAAGCATGTGTGTGTGAAAGCCTGGAGCGCTTCCTCAATGTCAGGGAATTGTCGGCTTCCTCTAGCATCACTGAATCGTTCAGAGAGAGGGAATTTCCTCTGAGAATGCAGGATAGTCCAAATATGTAATCCCAGGGCTCAAGTGAACGTTTGTGCCCACGTCCACCACCAGAATAGCTCTTTCCTTGATGTGCAGACGGGAATTCAAAATAGAAAGTTTTTAAAGAATGGGCTGGGGTGTTATACTGTTTTAGTCTGTTTTAAATATTTTTATCTTTTAAAACTATTTGATATTTTAACATGCAGTTTGTTTTAATTATTGCAGTAATTTAATTCTGTTTTAATGCACTATTTTAATGCTTTTAACTGTATCATTTTTTTTAAAATATTGTAAGCCACCCTGAGTCCCAGTCTTGGGGAAAGGGCAGGATATAAATAAATATAACAACAACAACATAGAAATGACAATTGACTAGAAAAGCCTTGGGCCTAAATGTCTTTTGTCCCAACTTCCTTTCACAGCAGTTTGACCTGCAGAAATCAGCAAGAGATTACCACTTTACAGAGAGAAGCAGGGCACCCCATGGTCAAGTTGCTGTTAAAGACATAGCAGCAGGACTGTGTAATTAGATGATATCCTAGTACATACATCAATACCATGGAATGACATAAGAGATGAGTGATTCACCATGTTCATCAGTAAGTGCATGAATCAGAGAGGTGGAGTTTCCCCCCAAAATAGTGGCATGAGGCCTGAAATATAGGACAAGAAAAGGTTTTCTGCTATAGCTTCATTAAATGGTTATTTGGGTTCAATAAATGCATAAAATGTATACTTTGTGAACAACAGATTAGTTTTAATTTCCCCTTTCTGAATATTGTATAGAGAAAAGCCCATTATGAAAGAACGATTTTATCAGTACAAAGCAGCTGTGGTTTATTCTAGACACTGGAATATATTTTTGCCCTAATTTATATTGCTGCTGTTTCTGGATTTCACATGAAGGTCAGACTCAGAATCAGCCTTCCAGATTTAGCTGCAGGCTTTGCAAGACAGACTCCACAATCATTTGCCCTGCAGCTTAGAATAATTCCATATTTATACTAGTTACACATTTTGTCCAGCTAAATTACTACATGATTAGACTGCCCATTAGAAGATAACATAGACATTCAAACTGCAAAAACTCTTTAAATGGGACATATATGTATGCATATAAATAGGCACATGAATGACAGACAGGAAGAGAGAAATGTACAGAGATAATGACGAGAAAAAAGAGAGAGATCAGCTTTATTCAAGTAGCAGACCACATTCAACTGCAGGTATTAGATGGCAGTTGTTTCAAAATAAATCATTTTGCGGACATCTACATCATGTCCATGCTACCACTAATTTTCCAGAATGTTAACAATAATTTAATCCTGTTCAGAACAGCCTTTTGAGCAGATTATTCAAACTGCTATTTAGTTGAAATTAGTTTCTTCCTATTATATCCCTATTACATGTATTACCTACTTCATGTATTACCATGTAATAATAATAATAATAATAATAATAATAATAATAATAATAATTTATTTATATCCTGCCTCTCCCTATGGATTACCATATATTACAATATTCATATAATTACTAAGTTTGAAGGGGTCTTGTAGGTCATGTAGTTCCACCTGCTGTTTAATAGATAACTCAGAGTTAGAGCATCTTTTCCAACAAATGACTGTCCAACCTGTGCTTGAAAAAGATTGACTTGAGGGCAGTTAATATCAAAAGTTTCTCCCTAAGGGTTTTTTCAAAGACAGTGATTCAAAGCAAAGATGTGGTATGCAAAATATGTGACAACAGCTCACTTTGCAGATCTTACCTAAGTTGCTGATGTACTTTTAAACATTACTGAAGATATTCACAGATAAGAAGAATGTCAGAAGAGGAGAAGGAGAGTAATGGTAATATAAAAATAGTAATTCTGTGAAAGCATTACTCAGTGTTGGCAACCCAGTTGCGCCATGCCTTGCCTATAAAGGTTTGTATATCACATTGTCTGTAATAAGTTCAGTACTCAAGTATTCCTCACCCTGCCCTATTTCAGGGTTTTGTTGGCTTTATGTGCATTCAAGCAGACTCTGACTTACAACAATTATATCATTGGGGTTTGTAGGCTATATTTAGTGAGTGGAGGTTTTGTCTAAGACTGAGTGTGACTGGTCACTCACTGGATTACTATGGCTGAGTGGAAGTTCTTCTGGAGTCCGAGCCCAAAACTAAAACCAATTCACCATATTGTGTCTCCACCAGGCCTCTTTTTATTTTATCTTGGCTGGGCTTTTCACATAGCTACTAAGTTGGAAGGTCATGTAGTTCCATCTGCTGTTTAATAGGTAATCCAGAGTTAAAGCTTCCTTTCCAACAAATCGCTGTCCAACCTGTGCTTGAAAAAAAAAATCTAATAAGGCAGACACCACAATCTCACTAGGTAGTTGGCTCCAGGCCCAAGAATTACTACAGAGACATTTCACATAACCAAAACTTACCTTCCTGTCCTTTTTATATTGCTTCTATTGCTTTATCACATTTTTCTGAATTTGCAATTTGTATGCTTGAAGTTTTGTTTTATTAATTTTTCAAATTTTCTAATTTGGCCTAAGCATTTGGAAACATAGATCTCAGGGGATTATGGGGCTGAACAGACTGCCCCTATGGCCGTGACCCCAAGCTAGCATTTCTGCAGTGCAAAAAGGAGCTGCAAAAAGCTGCTCCTTTTTGCACCATGGAAAGGGTGCCTTTGCCACCATGGCAGCACTTTCTGGTGCTCTTTTTGGCACTGCGTCATCTGGGCACAGTGTCAAAGGAATGCTGTGATGCTGCCTGCTGTGTGGTTGGGTGCATGGTGTGACAGTGGCATCAGGACAGCATCAGGCATGCACCATGTGAATGCCACCCACCCCCCACTCTGCCTTGAGGCCCGTGTATAATGCCAATCTGTTGAGGTTCTATAATTCTCATTTTCTCCCCCATACATATATTGCAGCAATGGTGTGTTCAGGTCTTTTACTCCAAGTTACATGTCGATTCTCAAGTCTCTGCCTTCACATCTCAAGTTGAGTCTTGAGGCTGGTATTCATCTTGAAAAGAAAAGTAAAAAGGAGGTGGGACATGTTTCTCAGAGGTAAACAACAAATGTGTTAGACAATGATCTTGAGGTGGATCATTACCTGTTCCTGATTCACATAAGAGGAACCTTCTAAAGCCTTCTGCCTCAAACACATTGCCTAACACATTTGCTGTTGTTCTCCAAGAAATGTGCCCTGTACTGTGGTGGTGGGCTTTGTCTACTGCTTGAAGTGAATGATGTCAACAAGCTGGTCACTAAAAATATGCAAGTCACAAGTCAAATCAAATCAGTGCATCATTTATTGCCAAGTCAATTCCAAGTCACTTGAGTCTGACTTGAGTCCAAGACAATCAACTTGAGTTTACATCATTGCACTGCAGATCTCCACATGAGTGAACAAGCAAATGATGGGGGTCAGAGAAAGGGAGTTTGTGAGATTTCTGTGCAAGTGAGTGAATGACTGAGAATTAGAGATTTGGAGTACGTATGTGTATCATATGAGAAGTGAAGATGAAAACAAAATATTGAAACAAACCCAGATACTTCTTATCTTTGTCTCCATAAAGAAGTGGGCCTTGAGGAGGGATTTGACATTGGAATTTCCAGGTGGAAGGATTTGCAATTGAGGATGAATTTGCACTTCATATGATTTAAAGAGAAAGTACTGTATAGAGGATAAGGATGCAGCTGACAAACAGAAGCATAATACAAGTTAGAGTTGGGAAGGAATGTTGCAGAAGTCATGATTCTCAGTGGAAATATCCACTTTGTCACCTTCCAGAAACAAATAACATATTGCCCTAGAAATCTGTATTATTTATGAGGCTTGCTGTATATTCTGGAGAAATAAAATACATACTAAACCAGCTGTTTTTTCCCCAACTATTTGTGAGTGGATAAAATGCATGCAGTTGAAATACACACAACATGATTTATTCAAAAGAGGAAAATGAAAGTATTGGAGCAGAATTACAGAATCATAGAACTGGGACACAAGGACCATCCAATTCAACCCCCTGTCATGCAGGAAGATACAATCAAAGCACCTCTGACTGATGGCTATTGGTCCTCTGTTTAAGAACCTTCAGAGAAGGAGACCCCACTACATTCTGAGGAAGAGTGTTCTATTTTCAAACAGATCTTATCATCAGGAAGTTCTTCATAAAATCGAGATGGAATCTCTTATTTCCATTGCTCCATGTTTTAGTGCCTGAAGCAGTAGAAAACAAGCTTGTTCCATCCTCAAAGTTTTTCAGATATTTACATATGGCTATCATGTCACCTCGTAACCTTCTTTTCCCCAGATTAATATGCCCAGCTCTTCAAGTCATGCAACATATGATATGATTTTCAGGGCTGCTACTATATTGGACACATTCCAGCTTGTCAATATCCTTCTTGAAGTGTGGTTCACAGAACAGGATGCAGTATTCAAGTTGAGATCTGACCAATGCAGAATAGAGTGGTACTGTTACTACCCTCAGTTTAGAAACTATACCCTTACTGATGGAGCCTAGAATTATATTGGCTCTTTTAGCTGCAATATCACAACATTTGGCTCGTCACCATCCTAGATCACTTTCACATCTATTGTGGTCTAGCCAAGTGACACCAATCCTGTATCTGTACATTTCATCCCCCCCCCCCCCCCCCCTAAGTATAGTACTTTACATTTCTCCTGTTGAAATTCATTTTGTTAGTTTGGGCTCAGCTCTCTAATCTCTTAAGGTCATTTTGAATTTTGATGCTGTCCATTGGAGTATTAGCTACTTCTCCTAATTTGGTGTAATTGGGAAATTTGATAAGCATGCCCTTTACGCCTTCATCCAAGTCATTGATAAAGATGTTGAATAGCACTCGGCCCAGGACAGAACCCAGTGGCACCCCACTGGTCACTTCCCTCCATAATGAAGAGGAGCCAATGCTGAGTACCCTTTAGGTGCAGCCAGTCAACCAATTAAATCTCCACCTAATAGTTGCATTATCTAGCTCATATTTTATTAGCTTTTTTGCAAGAATATCCTGGAGGACCTTGCCACAGACCTTACTGAAATCAAGCTATGCTTGTATCCACAGCATTCCCTTCATCTGCCAAGCTTGTAGCTATATCAAAGGATGAGATGATGTGTGTAATGAGAGTAATGTGCATGGACATTTTTCCATGTAGAATGCGAAAAAGTCTCATAACTGATAGGAACAAAGGATGGGACAAATATGCATGTGGGATTTCAGAATAAGAGTTCACTTCCCTTGTAGAAGGCAGGGAGGCCATAAGAGAACAAGGACACAATGACAACTGATTGTAGATGAGGTATTCTTATAATTTTGTCTAACATAAATTGGACAGATCTTCTTCCATATATCTCATGTATTGTTTCTCCTTCCCCTCTTGTTTGAAAAGAAAGAGGTCAGTCTTAAGACATACAAAAAGAATTGTGTCAATTGGTACAGAAGGAAGTGGTGTTTTTTTTAATATTAATAGACCAAGGTATGTCTTGATCAGTAGTTTTCTTTCTGCTTGACTCTAAAATTATGTTTTCAGCAGGTGAGATCCCAGCAGCAGATGGATAGTAGGCATGCTGTAAATCAGCTTTAAAGTAGCTGTCACTTTTAATACATAGAATTATAAAGGTAGCTGCTTTGTAAAAACCCTCATTTTATTTCACAGGACAAAATGTAACCCTTCTTTTGGTATAGTCTATTGTAATCATCAAGAAAACAGCCCTTTTCTTATTAATGAATTAAATCATTAATAAGAAAAGGGCTATTTTCCTGATGATTCCCTGGCAAATCCATGACAAAAACACTTCTGTTTTCCTTCAGTAGCACCAGGTGCAATCACACAATGGGCGCTTCCACCCCGTTTTGATGATGTTTGGGTGACGGAAGTGCCTGGTATGATAAACTCCTATGATTCTATATCTTATCTACATAAGATCACATGTCTCCTCTTCTCCTCCCATAGAAACAGGCAATGAATAGAGACAACATTTGACAATTTAACCTAAGCAAATGGATAGATGCCTGTATCAAGAAGCTTGCACTTCCCATTATTCCCACAGTCACATGATATGCCTCTGCTAGACAGTTACATCAGTTTCATTGTAAGATGAATGCGTGAGTTCTGACTTAAACCCAGAGCTGAAGAACCGAAGAACCAAGGAATTGTGCTTTAAACATAGCTAAAGGACCAAACAAGATGGTTCCGCGCAGAGCATTGATGTGAAGAAAGTATTTGGCAACCGAGGCGAGGAAAGTCTGAAACTTGGAAGCTGAAGCGGGGTGCCGTCCAGGTGTGACGAACCATGACCGGGAAGAACCTTATCTCCTGAGTCGCCATGATGAGGAACTGACAGGACAATGGAGAACTTTGAACAGAACGAGTTGCTTTGAACACGGTCTGATCTGAACAACCTGTCTGTCCTCCCAAAAGAGGAAATTGAGTAATGGGCTGCAATATTGCAAGATTCCAGCAGCCAAGAGCCAGAGAGAAGGAAAAGTATAAAGATCCTGGACTTTCATCTCCATTTTGTTGGCACCAACCGCGGCAACGGTGTCATCCCCAGCCTTCGAGAACAACTGATCAATGTTCGGTGGAAGGAAAGTGTGTGTGAGTATTGTATGAATGTGTGAGTGAAAGAGCTCTTGATAATCAATGGTTGTGTTACTTGTGTGATTCAATAAATGTTACATGCATGGTGTTTAAAACCAAATTTGGTGTCTCAATGTCTTTCTCAGCCTTGCTGTGGATAGGTCCACGGAGGGAGAGGTTTTCATCACACGCTTTCAGGATAAACAGGTTGCCCTTACAATCTTGGGCATAACATCATACCACTTTAGTTTTCATGGGTCCATCCAATAGAATCCTGGGATACTGTATATACGTTGATGTGAGTTACTAAGAATTCTCTACAGTTTTTCCCATACAACAAATGCCAAAAGACCCCAAGAAGAAAGGGTGTGAGAATTAAATCACTTTAATTCGGTAGGGTAAATAGGAACTCAGATAGCTCTGGTGAGTGGACTAGATCTCTCAAGTGCAGAAATGTAAGTACCTTATTGTGACGGTGAGACCCTCTCTCACCAAATTACTTTCCTATTGTGACAGTCCCATGGGTTTTGTTATCCCACCACTGCCACCAAATTATGTCAAGACACTTTACTTGTAATCACTATTCTATCTAACTTATGTTCCTGCCACCTTCTTATCACTGCCTCTTTATTCCTAAAATATGTTTTGAATGGATAGTAGTGTAGTAGGCATTCAGGCCCAGGCAACCTTTTAAGAAATTAACAATAAAACTTTATTTAAACAGCAGTTTGACAATGTTTCACTTGTTCGGATAGTATATTCACTTGTTACAGTTTTACTTTGTTGCATTCAGTTGCATATTGTTACTTTACTGTCTCTTTCTCTAGAGTATATCAGCTACTTTCACGTAAAACTCTCACAGTCTTGGTATTAGGTTCCCTCTCAAACCTATCTCTATCCTAGCCAACTAGGCTAACTAGTATCCACAGGATAACCCACTCCAGCAACTCTCTCTCTCTCTCTCTCTGAGTTCTGGAAGTAGTGGTAGGGAGCCCCCCCCCCCACTTTTGGACTCTACTCCAACCATTCCTGTCTCTCCCTGGAACCCTTACTCCAACTGTCCTTCTCTGGACAAAACAGAACCAACTCCCTATCTTTATTCTAGCCCTCAAGCTAAACCTATCCCTCAGGATATCAAACCAGCAACTCCCTCACTTGGAGTGCTATATTGGCATCAAGTCCCTCACTCCTGAACTTGTTCCCTGACACAGAGCTAAGTTGTTTCCTTCTCAACTTTAGCTCTCACAGTCCCCTACCTCAGAACTTTCACACAATCAGACTCTAATGTCGGGAAACAAAAACTCTATCTATCTTTCAATTGTCACTAACAGAATTCTTCTCCTCTTGCCAGCCAACATTCTATTGCCTGTCACTATGATGGCCCAACTTTGCCTGCTCTCCACACTCACCACACTGCAAAGCCCATGGTTCTGCAGGATGGTGATATAAAGTGGCGTGAAACTGATGCCACTTGACAGTGGTGAAAGAAATGGAAAGACATAACTAACAAGATATTAATGAGGAGCAGCAGATATATCTGATGTTTTGGATTTAAACCATGTTTGTTAAAAAAAATGTAGTAAATATGGGTTGTATTACCTAGCAACAAAAATAGAGCTGTCCCTTGCCTACACACTTTAAAAAAAGAGTGAGAGAATACTAGTTTCTACTTCCTTATGCACTGAACCAATCAGCAGGGAGAATATATTAGATATATCCAGCCAACTCATTTTTCTCCTGTCAGTTTTGCCATGATTAATGATAGCAAAGGATTGCTTAACTCAATTCTGAATGACACTTCTGGTATCATTCATTGCTTGGAATTTTGGGGGTCTGTTATCATTAACTAAAAATGAAATTGAAGTTAAACCACAAAGACAGATATGTCTATACCATCCCCTTTTTATTTTTTATTTATTCTCTAGGAATAATTGCATCAGGCTTTGCAAATGTTTTTGAGATCACCCAGAACGTTAAAGATTTTGAAATTAAACAGCAATTAAGCTCGCTGCATTTTATTGCTTCAACTAGGCATATTGATATCCTTTTAAGGAGACAGTTTCTGGCTTTTATAATTATTAATGTACCGGCGAAACCATGGGCCCTGAGATTACTTTGGAATGGAAATGCTTCTGATTTCATAAGCCAGCTTTAAAAATGATCAATAAGTAAATCACATACTTTGTAAATGATAGGCCTTTTTAAAGTACAAATGGGAGTCTAGAAAATATTAAGAACAAAAGCAGAGCTAACTAGATTTATCATAAAGCCTGATGGAAGAGAGAGAGAGAGAGAGAGAGAGAGAGTGTACAGAGGGCAGGAATGCATTATAAATTATGTTGAGCTCTTAAAATAAAGAAACAAACAGATAACATGTCAGTGAAATAAGGATCATTCATCATCATCATCATCATCATCATCATCATCATCATCATTTATTTATTTATATTCCACCTTTTCCTGAGGGAATCAAGGCAGATTACAACACAATATGACAAAAAAAATATCATAAGAGTAAAATGCACAATTTAAAACAGTCCCATTTCCCAACTCTCCCCTATCATTCATTCTGATTTCTATGTATGGTTATAAAAGCTGGACAGTAAAGAAAGCTGAAAGGAAGACAATCAACTCATTCAAAATGCAGTGCCAAAGAATTGTTCTATGAATACCATGGGCTGCCAAAATGACTTGCTCCTATAGCAAATAATAGGTGAACTCTCCCTAACAGCCAAAATGACTAGACTTGGGATATTGTATGTTGGCCATATCATAAGATGACCTGACTCAGTAGAAAAGACAATAATGCTTAGTAAGGTGGGAGACAGAAAGAAAAGAGGAAGACCACATTACAATCAATAGACCTCAATCAATAATCCTCAGTCAAGAAAACCACAGGCCTGCGTTTGTGGGAGCAGGAACAGGGTTGTTGATGACAAGGTGTTTTGGAGGTCTCACATTCAAAAGGTTACCATAAATCAAAGCCAATTTGACAGCAACTAACAATGTGGAATCTTAAAACTAAGGCCCAGCCTAGGTAGTTGCATGATTTATTCCCTACTGTTTGGAAGCAAAGATGAACAAAAAGGCATTAGAAGACTTGCAATACTTTCCCCTTGTAACTGCTGCTCTCCCTGTTGTCTCTGCTTTTCTCAGGAGGAGAAAAGATACAATTAAAAAAACTGTTTTGAAAACTATCATAGCCCTACAACATTTTACAGGATATTTTTAAATTTAAAAAATTCAAATAAGTATCACAAAATATTGATTAAAAGTGTTATTTTGTAATTTTAAATTTAATATGTGTTCCACCTTTCTCCCAATATGGGGCAGCTTACAACATTAAAATAGAAGACATTTAACACAAAACATGATACAAAGTTAAAATAATTAAATAAACAGTTATATTTAAAAAATAAATTACAACAGTTTAAAGAGCAGTTACAACATAGCAATGAAAGTAACAGGACACCACAGCGAAAAGACCTTCATTAATGTCCAGTTAAGAAAGAAATAGGAATAGAATAATAAGCAAAAAGGTCTTTGACTAAAACATAGATAAGCCAAAGTGTCTGCCTGCTGACAGAAAGAAATCAGAGAAGACTCCAACCAGTCTTAATGAAGGAGGGAGTTCCAAATCATGGAAGTAGCCACCAAAAGGCTGCCTGTCTTATCCTCACTATATGTGCCTGTGATGATAATGATATGACCAAGGCAAAGTCCTTCTCCAGGAATCTCAAAACTCAGGCAGATTCATTTTAGGAGATATGTCCTATAGAGTTATATTGTGCTTTAGAGCAATAAACAGCACCTTGAGTTTTTTACTCACTAGGAAATAAAGGTCAGAATTCTGTTGCTGTCATACAAAAGTTCCTTAATAGGTCTAATTTTTTGACTGTTATACAATGGGTGTATTCAGCACATGATGATGTAATGGTTATAAGTGTAACCATTACACATGAGACAGTGCCAAATAGATTTTGGAATCAGTTACATTTACAAAAGTGTTGATTTGCCATTCAACAATTGATGGAATGGCTCTACTCTAAATTGAGACTAATTGACAGGATTCCACCCAGACAGTTGTACTTTCCTGGATGGGGATAACTATTCATCAAAACATTCAATGTACCCCTTTTATCACTAGCCACTATGCATTCACCATTGAACAATGGGAAATGAACAAACACATTGGAAGATTTGTCAGTTACACCATGTCAATTTTCAGCAGAAGGGTGGTGTGACACAGCCACTGTATATGAGTGAACGTTTACACTGCATAAGCACAATGTTATTACATTAGCCAAGGGACTAGACACATAAATGGGTTCAAATAGGGTCAAATAGGAAGTGCCCAGGCCAGTTTCAGGTGGAGTAGATTACCTTATGGATGAACTCAGCCAGCCAAAGCTGAGCCACATTAGCCCTGATCCCAAGCCATAAAAAATTGTAGCTTGACAACTGGTCAAATGTTTGCCTAGGAGGGGCGCCGCCACAATAAACACAACATCATAGTTGGAGGAATGGCCACAACTTTATTAACTCAACATTAAAACAGTGTAGGGCTGGCCCAAAGCATGAGGTCATGATCTGTAAAATCGAACAACACCCCGGTTGATCGATGACCGCAATTTCGGGATGCCCTATGGCCCAGGGAACGCAATCTCACAGCCATGTGAAGTTCTGAATGTCTCTTATCCCTTAAGCCCCTAGTCACCGGGTAATGTAATAACGTAATGGCCCCCGCAATGGCCATAACGTATGCCCTCAATATACCCGGGTCCAAAGGACTCCCTCTCCAGTGCTCCATACATTGGAAACCACTCACAGCAGATCATGGCCTATGCTGCCACCCCTCAGTTGTGACAAAAAACACACCAACCCGAGGGAGGGAGGGTGGGGAGCCGAGCTAAAATGGCCCAAAACGCCGGGCAACAAGGCCTTATACAGGCCACTGCAAAGAGGGAGGGGCTGGGAGCACACTTCTCTCCTCCAGGGCAGCCGACCAATCAGCTCTCTGGAGGACTGGAAACCAGGACCATAGAGAGGTCCTCCAAGCCTCCTAGAGCGGCCAAAACAGGAAGTTCCGCCCCAGCCCCTCAGCCAGCCAATCAGATGATTTTTTGGCCCCAGCAAAGCATGCTGGGGCGTACCAGGCCCGACAGGGACTCCTTGGTCGGCGCAACCTCCTGGCAGCAACGCAGATTGTCGAGGGAGTCCTCCGGCTGCTCTTAAATGGAGACCTTGCTCAAACAGCCTTTCGCAACCTATAATTCAAAAGGAGAACATGTCTAGGGGTGGTCCCTTTCCTTGGATTCTACACCTGAGGAGCAAATTTGAAGATTTCCCTTTTCAGCCAGTAGGTGACCATGAGGTTCTGACTGCCAGATCAGTTTCCCCCTGTCACACACACAACTACCTGCTACATGGCCAGTTATTTCGTACAGAACCACCTAAACCTATCTTCTCATGTCATTTTCAGGTTCAATATATGGTAGGTGAGGAGAATAACCCATTTTTGTAAAATGATTGAAATAGCAAGAACTCCTCCTCATCCCCTAAAGGCAACAAACTGCAACCTGACATTATCTAGATGCTAGGAGGGTGGCATGAAGCAGAAGATTTATAGAGTGAGGGATGCAGTTTTAAATAGCTCCCTTAAATTCTACCCATCATGTGCTTGTGCACTCAGCACTAACTTTGAGGCCTCTATTCCTTGAAGCTACTAAAGATAGCCCCTTACTGAAACTGTCTAGTAAAACAGGCAATACATTTAATTAAAGGCCAGGGAAAGCACCCTCCTTAAATGGTGATGGCTAATAGAGATAACCCACATCTCTCTCAGTAAGTTCCATAGGGATGCGGTCACTCCTAAGAAGGTCCTGGCTGTAGTTACCACCAACCCATATCTTTTCCCTACCAGAAAAATCAAGGAGCTCGGAGAGCGGGTGATTTTTCACAGGAAATGAAATGGACAGTGGGGAAGGTTTACATGTGGAGTTCAGATGAATTGTAGCCTAAATTATATTGCTCCAGAATCTGGAAGGAATTCACCCTGATTGGTGTAGGCATTTTGAGAGGTTTGGCCATGATTCTCTTGCATACTACCAGCAGTTGTACATTTTTCTGGGTCACATAGTTGTCATGACTGAATGTACACAACAACTCCTGGTTCCAAGCAGGTTATATTTCCAGTGTTTTCTTTCTTCATGGACAAAGCAGGCATGAGCTTTTTCCTCCTCCTGCCAGTCTGCTGTTTTTGGGCAGTCTGTCAAGCCCCTTAGTTAACAATGGTCCCAAACAGACAGGCCAAAATAAAGCTGCTTGGGTCACTTTGGAGGTATGCTGTTTAAATAATGCATCATCCTAAATGGCAGGAAGCCATGCCAAAGCCATAGTTCAGTCCTAAGGACTGGAGTGCAGTTTTGGCGCAGCTTCTGGCCTCTTAAGGTGCGTGTGTCATTTAAACAACATACCTGCAAAGTGACCCAAAGCAGCTTTATTTTGGCTGTCTGTTCAGGCCCAATGCCTCTGATGAAGAAGCTCTTTCTAGTTGGATGTTTATAGCAACAGAATCATTGGGGGGGGGAGGGGATGGGAGGTTGGGAAAGGAGAAACATTGGTTGTAAACAGTAAACAATGCCATAAAAGCTGATGCTGAGGAAGAATGGGATTCTACTGTAGCCAAACTTCTCTTTGTGTTCCTAAAACAGGAAATAATAATAATAATAATAATAATAATAATAATAATAATAATAATAATTTTATATTCCTCACCTCTCCCTGCAGATCAAGGTGGGATTACAACAATAAAAACAACAATTACATGACATACATCTGTCCACCAAAATGGAAACCATAACAAAAGTGAAGTCTGGTGAAGGAAAAAGTAATAATCCCTGGATGTATTTTGAAAGAAGTTTTCAAGTTATCTCTAGAAGGTAAGTAAAGTTTTTGGACATTATCAGATGGAAGACAGGACGTCCTTGTTCCATTCTTTGCTCATCCTTGTCTCGTCCTTCCCATGCGAACACAGGATGGACTTTCAGACGACATCATGCTGATCCTGCCACTGTCCTGTCCGGGAAGCACAGATGACAGCGATCATGCAAAAGACTTTCAAATAATGTCACACTGATTCTGTCATTGTCCCATCAGTGAAGTAGAATTGTCACATCCCTGCCCTTTATTTTGCATTAATGGAAGAACCCGTTATTTCATTTCATGTGTTTGTATTGTTAATTTTGGATTAAAAGTTTGCTGAAACATGTTGAGCAGTTCTTTTTTTCTCTAGTGCAGGAACCTATCTCTGTTCTTTCCATGTTATTCCTTCCTCTAGTTCCAGGTTTTTTTTTTTTATTATTATTATTATTAAAGAGGTAATGCCCAGGAACACATTGACCTGATTGACTGAGGTATTCCTGTACTTCATACCACAGCCTTTTTAGTACAGCCTCCTTCTTACTACAAATATGTCAACCCACTTCCAAGTCCTTCTCTTCCTGGTATAATTCTTTCTTTCTCTTTCTTTCTTTCTTTTTAAAAAAATCTCCATATACAGAATACAATAGAATGCATTTGAATGAAATATTGGATTGCATCTCATTTTTGGTGTTTATCATCCCAAGTGAGTATCTACAGCACACAAAATTATCTACTCATTGTTTTTCCACCCACAGGCAAAACAAAAGCTGCCTGTTATTAAAGAGCATTATTTTCTTATCTGAGCTGCCCATCAGCCAACTAACATGACCAATAATAATAATAATAATAATAATAATAAACAACTAAATCATGTTAAAATTGTAAAAACTATACTTCCACTAACATGAACAACAGAACTCTTGAATCATTAATTTTTATTATTAATCTTCTCAAATCTCCTTGAAGGGAAATAAACAATTTCAGCAATCCTTTGTTAAAGAATTGCAAAGGAGCATTACTGAATATATGTGTGCTGGGAGAGCATACATATTGAGGTGAATCATGGAGTATCACATTACCAATATGCTTTAAAATCTAACACATGCATTTTCAACTGCACCAGTTAGAGAGCCCAGGAGCTGATCTCCATCTAAAACCAAATTTTCTAACCATCCTAGTCATCCATTTGGAAGGAATCTGCCAATTTAAATCATTGCAGCTGTGTTTCTCCACCTGTCATTCTCCCCGAGTAGAACAGGGTCTGCATACTCCAGTTTCTTATGTTGCAGTGGTGCCCAAGTAATTCATAAACATGTGCGTTCCAAATTTGGTTCAGGCATTACTTGAGCACATAAACTTTTCACATACTCAAAGGCATTCCTTCTTTTCTACCACTGCTTTACATTATCATCAAAGTTTTGCATCACCTTTGGGCTAGTAGCACTGTTGTTGTTACAGGCCCTCAAGTCAACCTTGACTAATGGCAACCCTGTGTATGAGACATCTCCAAGCTCCTTTATTCTCCACTGCCCCATCCTGGCCAAAAGAAACAACCTTGCAGTAACCACCACCAAAATCCTGGTTGAAGACATCACTGCCCAGGTTGAATCCGCCCTCCACCATCTCCCAGAGGAGGAAGCAGAAGAGATAGGAGGAGAAACAGCAAGGATTCTGTGCAAGGCAAAAGTTCCTCCCAGCAACATAGCCAAAAAAATAGACAAGCCATCAAGGACCAGTCATTCTGCATAGCAGCATGTTGGAATAGATGGCCCTTGTTGTTGCTTCCAACTCTATGATTCTATGATTCTACCTTTGCTAGTCAAGCCTTCAGCCATCAGAATATTTTGAAGCCCCAGTTCCCCTATTTTGAAGATGTGGGGCCAGATTTCATTGCCATCACTTTTTGTTTTGCATGTGTGCTAAATTAAACAAACCCCCTTTAAAAAAAATAATAGATAAATCTCCATATAATTGAAAATGTATGGAAATCACTCTCTCTTTTCACAGTCCTGTTAATCTTTTCACAATCCTGGTTGAGAGGTACATTTTGCTGATTCCTAAAAGAAGGAACTTCTCTGTATTTATTATTATTTATTATTAACCTTTATTTATGAAGCGCTGTAAATTTACACAGCGCTGTACATGCAATCTTTTTAGTTAGACGGTTCCCTGCCCTCAGGCTTACAAGCTAAAAAGACATGACACAGAAGGAGAAGGGAGTGGTGACGGGAAAAGGTAAGGGGTCCAGCAGTTCCTCTCAACCTCCGAGGCCTGGACCAAGGCAGATGGACTGAAGGGAGGGCTTGGCTTCAAAATGGAAGGTTAATCATTATCCAGGGAAAATACATACTCACAAGTAGGATAATACATATACAGTACATAGCAATACAGGAAATGGATCGATAAACAGCCAACAACAGAACATCAGATAGTAAGCGACAATTATGTAGAAGCATGGTTCTAGAGCCTGGATAACCTTGGAAGGGAGACAAAATTGTCCTGCTCATTTTCATTGACCCATCTTGAGTATCATGTTTAGAAAAATGCTTGAATAGGGTTCTTGTGCATTTATGAACACGGAAAGGTAGACACCATGGTGCAGTGACCAGGGTTCAAATCCCAGCTCAGCCATGGAAACCCTCAGGGTGACTTTGGGCAAGTCACACTCTCTCAGCCTCAGAGGAAGGCAGTGACAAACTCCTTCCAAAGAAACTTGCCAAGAAAACCCCATGATAGGTTCACATTAGGATTGCCATAAGTGAGAAAAGACTTGAAGGCACACAACAACAACAACAACAACAACAACAACAACAACAGAAAAAATAGTATAAGGACATCTTTCTTTCCAATGTTTATACCAAAATCAATCAACTATCTATTGACAGAAAGTAATCACTTATCCATGGCCTTACCCTGAATGCTCACCAATGCAATTAAGGCTTCTTCTTCTATGCATCACTTTCTTAAATGCCTCTTTCTTTTAATAGCTTCTGATAAATTAGCATCGTCATCATTGTGTGCAAGGGCATTAGTGACTCTCTTAAAATGCAATCCCATTTACCAGAAACATGCCAACCATTGTAAAATAGACCAAATAAATAACTTCAACTCCTTTTGCTTCCAACACATGTCTTCCTTGCATTAAATAGGAGGTAAAGTAAAATAAGACACTATCTGGGAATAATTCCCATGGTTCTCAGCAGAACTTTGTTTGAGTAGATGTGTATTGTATGGCATAAAATCCAATCATACAAATGAGAAAAGAAACCTGATGAAAATATTTATGGAACTAACATGTCCGATCCTCTTGTGTATTTTAGGAATCTACTAGATGAAGCAAGATATCTGACTTTCAAATACCAGATGATTCATCCATTATATGGCTGCCAATTTATTTCTTGTCTGAATTTAAAGACATCATGCTGGTGATATATTTCAAAGATCTAAATGGTTTGGAACCTTGATACTTGTAGCAGCTTCTCTTACTATACATACTTGCCTGAAAACTGGCAGCTGCTAGTAGGGCCCTGTTCCATCTCCCTTTAGGGGGAGCAATACAACAATCACATAGGAGAAGAACCTCTGTGCTGTGGCACCCTGTTTATGAAATGCTCTCCCAGTTGACACCAACATGGGTCTCTTTCAGGGTCCAGGTAAAATCTGGCTTTTTATTAAAGCCTTTGGGACTTAACCTTATTACTTTTTAAAGTATGCATGCTAACCAGTGTTTGCCTTCTCTACTGTTTTAACCTGCTGATTTATCTAACATGTTATATGTAATTTATATGTAATTCTTTTACACTGTTTTAACTGGATACCAACCTGAGATGTCACAATAGAGGATATGCTAGAAACATGTAAATGAATAAATAAATAAATAAATATTTTCACTCTAGATTAAAGCTTTGACTATTTGTGTATTTACTTATTTGATATTTGCCTATTTACTTATTATTCCTATTGGCCTTATTTTTCAGTCAGCTGGATAGACAATGATATCTTTCAATATTGTGAGTGGGAGAACATCCTCCGTGACATCTGGGGAACATGGGTAGGGAGACATGGAGAGGGAGACAGGAAAACACAAATGAACACACAAGACATATAGCTTTGTCCTCTGACACCTTGCCACATCCTGATGATGATGATGCTGTTGTTGTTGATGATGATGATGGATTTCATTTGTATGCTGCCTTTCTCTCAGAAGGGGACCCATGGCAGCTTCTAGAAAGAAGTCAGTTAAAACACCTTTGAAATAAAATTTCTAAAACAATTAAAATTATCATGTAAAACAATATTAAATCATTTTAAAGACATACAACATATCTGCCCCTTGAACTGGTTGCCTCTGTTTCATTTTAGGGCCAACTCTTCATCCTGTTGGCATCCTGTCTGGCATAGATGATAGCATTATAGTGACAAGAGGGAAAAGGCCCTGGGCAGGAAGGAAGACTTTGAAGAAATAGGTTGTTGAGAGCCAGCAGATTTTAGTCAGAATCCGGTTGATGTCTTATGCATGTATAATTTCCCCTATGGAAATAGACATTTTTGTCTGAAGTGGAATATCTGTATGCAATTCAAGTTTCTGGATTTAGTGTTACACATGAAGTACCATCGCGCATGCAGATGCACATTATCCAAGTTGTGCATGAACATTTGGTTGGCACATTTGGTGTCTTGGTTCAGTTGCAGAGCAGTGACATTACACATAAGGGGTCAATAGATTACTTAATGCATAAATCTCCCTGTAGAGATATATGTTACACAACCCTGATGTACGATTTTGGCCTTTGTTGGCCTTCTTTCACAACTAGTGAAAAAAAGTGTGTCTGCTAACACAGCATATCAACAGGTTCTGATTTCTGTGTTTACAACTCTGTGATACTGGAGCAATTTGCTGGGTCAAGAACTTACAATGGTCTAATGCCTCCTGATGCAGTGTTTCTGATCACTTCACTTGCCATTTTTGCATTCCGCAAGCCCTGCTCCAAACTACTGTTAATCCTCTGCTGCATCTTTGTACCTTTATCCCCCTTGACTAGCTCAACTTGTGACTATATTTGATTCTTGCATTGTTAACTGAAAAATGCTTTTAAGGAAATCAATACAGGATCCTGAGGGATGGCATTTAGAAATGTCTTCAAGCTTTTGAAGCTTAATGGAGTGCTTATCTCAGCTATTAAAAATTCTGGACAGTTCTGAAGATTAAAAAAGAAACATAGAAAAGCTCATTAAAATTAATGGGCATTGAATGTTTGTTTATCTGTCAAGAAGGATGGGAGTGGGAAATCAGGAATGTCTTCCAGTCTGGCTATTGATGTGTGAAAGGTGAAGTTAGTGAGATGACATATAGTTCAAAACTATTACAAGTTTAATCCATTCAAATACATGTAGAAAGATGGTAACATCCTGATCCTCTGGTCTCTTTTTGAAGAACCAGTGAAATATAGGTCAGGCACTGGGATTTTAGCATTAAATACATCATGTTATATACAGCTACTGGCTTGAAACTACTGGAGCAAATATCAGTGCTGCTGGTGAATGGCCTGTTTGAAGCTATTTTCAGTTTCCCATTCCTTACCAGTTATAATCTTTGCACCACCACCCATGGCATATCACTTTTCAACACAGTACTTTGTCATCCAGTTTCAAAGCTTACAGAGTTCCTGTGTGTAGTCACAATCAGGGTTCCTTTGTATAGAAATGTACTTGCTATTGCTATCCTTCCATATGGATGGGCATGTGGGCCCATCTGGGTTCCCAAGTGGATTGCACTTTTTGTGGTCTGCTTACTTTTTACCATGATGACATTTTACATTCTTTCCAGGATTTTTTAAAGACTATCATTCTGCATTAATGGCTGGTTAATTAGGAATGACTTATCCAAAATTCTCTCTCAATTTGGAGACAATTACTTGGTCTTATCTCCAGATTAGAACTGACAGAATTGCTTTCAAAAATTCTTTGCAGACTAACAAGAAATACGATGCAGAACAGAGAGAAGTAGAAGAACAATAACAGACTAAAGGTGCGGAAATTCTATCTTTCCAAATAGCAATGTGATCTTGCAAGCAGACACTCACAACATCCATTTCCGTGACAACAGTGAGTTACTGAAGCATCCAACAAACATTTCCAGTGATTAAGTTCCAAAAATAAAAATTGAAGGCAGCAATCTTAGGAGCACTGTAGAATAAACAGTGGAAATATCTGGCAGCTGACATATGGGATGTAGATATCTAGGGTGGATTCTTAATATTTGTTTCTGTCTAAGGGCCACATTGGTTCCTTGGTGTAAATCTCCTCATATATATTGGTTTCACCAGTTTATACCCAGGGAGAATCTGGCCTCCAAAATACCAAAAGATAAATCGTTTAAATTTGACAGCAACTATTATGCTCAAAAATGTTAGGTGGTAATTGAATGCTGTCAAAGCATAGCAAAAATCCGACTTAATCATGACAGATATGAATGTCTCCAGTTTAGAATAGTTTGTAGAAGTGGAGAAAGCTAAAGAAATGAATGAAGAAGAATTAAAATCAAAGCATGTTTGTTTCATTTTGTAGTCAAAAATTGGCAATGAAACATTAATGAAAAATTAAAAACTGATAAATGTTTTAATCTAGTAGACTCAATAATGCACTCAATAATACATTGAGTTTTTATGTGTGTCATGGTTGGAGTGTTGGTCTGGGACCTGGGAGATCCAGGGTGAAGTCTGTTTGAGCCATGAATCTATTAACCTTGGAACTGACCTATTCTACAAGGTTGTCATAAAGATTAAGGTTGACATTCTATTGGTGGCATGCACAGACACAACTGAAAGTTCATCCTGAGTACATGTCTTTTCAAAGGCTGTGATAGATAGAAGAATTTAGCACCTTCATCCACAGCAATCTGTATTCTGTACTTGACATTCAGTAGTTAGGTACCCCATCCCAGCCACTTAATGGAAAATGGGGGTGTGGTTGACCAGGCAATATCTGGCTATATTTCTGCAATCAGACTCATGAAGAAGTAGGCATCATCTGGACCTGTTACCCTCGTACATTTCACTTCAGAAACTTATCATTTGAACCCTGGCCACTATATATATATAACTTTATTATGGCCATTTGGCCAGCACAGAACCCTGGCCACTAAACAGCTACGAGGGAGGACATAACATTAGGAGAATAATAAAAGAAGGAGGGAGAGTGGAATTATACCTTGCAGAATTTTATGCTCTTCCAGCACAGTGTAGAATCTTGGTCAAAGTGACATGGAAAATTTGGATATTGTCTTGAGCTTATCAGAGGGAAAGTGGAATCTAAATGTGAGTTAATACTAATAACCCAAAAACTTGGGGTTTGTTTTAGGATGAACATTTAGAACTGCTTAATTCAGCACTTTTAGTTTGGGTATCTGCCCCTTTCAGAATCTTAAAGGGTTTCTCCTGTGTGTTTTTGTTTGATTGTTTTTGTTTTGTTCCACTTGATGAAGAAGCTATTACATTCTCTGAAGATGCCAGCCACAAATGCTGGCGAAATGTCAGGAATAAACTCTTCTAGAACATGGCCACATAGCCCGAAAACCCCACAAAAAACCTTTTATATGAATTTCACTGGGCAAACCAGGAGCAGTGACTGGGAGTAGTGAACAGACAAACAGCCAGGCAGTTAAATCAACCCTTGCACGTGAAGAGGGTGTTATAATGGTGGCACCCTGTACACATGGGCACCGCCAGTTATGCATGCACCGCATGGCACTTGCGTAATGAGTGCACAAATGGCACACTGTGGCACACTTGTTTGGCAGCTGCGGCTTCCCTATGGAGGGAAAACAGATGCCGGCATGTCACCCTTTTTGGGTGCTATGTACTGCACCAAAATTGTGCAAATGCAGCTGTAATCGTAATAAAAATAAATTATACATAAAGTTAACTAATGAGGAGATGCAATGGACATTAAATTCAGTGGTTGCTTGATCAAACTAAAACAGGCATAGTTTTTCCACTACTGTCTCTTAGGCTGAGGTACTGATGTCCTTGCCAATTATCAGCTAATTATGGATTCTGTCTAGGGTCCAAGTATCAAAATCTGGTCAACTTTGGCCCGGTACAGACCACTCAAAAAGGACGGTCTGCTGGTGCCTTGTTTTGCTGCACGAGGAAGCTGCAGCGGACAAACCGCATGGCTTCCTTGTGTAGCAATATAAGAGAAATGCAGAGAGACCAAAGTCAACAGACAGTCAAAAACCAGCCCAAATCCTTACCACAGTTTTCTCAAACATCTGTTCATAACAGGTAAACCTAGCAACTGAATAAAGAGGTGCAGAAGAGAATTGACTGTATAATTTCAGTAATTTAACTCAATAATTTCCAATAAGCGATGAAATTCTTGTCCCAATTTGCACACTGGAGCAGTAAATAAGCAAAGCCCACTTTTTCTCTTCCAAGTCTGCCTTACACCCCTGCCTTGAAATTTCCTTGATATTATCATGAAGAAGGAGCACAGTCTGTGTTTTCCCTTGTAATTTGTCATGTCTGAATCTATGAATTGCGTTGGTGTGAACTGCTTTGGACTATGTCATTCTACTTCAGATTCAAATCAGACCATTCTGGGCCAAATGAGCTAGAACTTCTACAGATTGATCCAAATCTGTGTGATTCAGTTTGAGGTTCAAGATTTGGCCCAAATGGTCAAATGGTGGAAGTCTTTATAAATGAATTTTAAAACAATTGAAGTAAAATATTTATTTAAATATTTATTTTTATAAAATAAATATTTTTTATTTTAATTTAGTGTCTTGCCTTATGCTGAGTCTGATCACTAATTCCTCTAGAACTATATTGTCAACTACACCTCCACCAGGTTTCCAAGCAGGATTCTTTTATAACTTTACCTGGGGTTTCTGGGTGTTCCTCGTGGTTTCTAATCTAAATACTAATTAAATACTAACCATTCTGAAATGATGAGGTCACATATGTTCAGGGTGGTGTGGTATACCTTTATGTGTATGATCCTCTAGGAAATATGTGACTGTCTGACTCTATATATGTTTTTGGATTGCAACTTCTATTATCCCTTGCCATTGAATATCCAGTTTAGCAAGACCAAGAGGTGCAAGCCAACATCTGGAAGTCCACTGGTTTCCTTGACCACATGACCCCATAGCCAATGATCCAGTACTAGATTCCAAATAGAAAAGGTGCGATTCAACGAAACATAAATAACATTGAAATATTCTACAATTTCATGCTTTCTTCTGATATGAAATGCTCCAAGCATTTTCTTGTTAATCATCCTGTATCTTTTAAAAATAGGTTCATCTGTCAATTTAAATTTAGATTAAATAAATAAATAACATGTCCCAGCAGTTTATAATGTACCAGACTGCAGGAGTTCAAGGGTAGTTATTTGAAGAAGCAGTGTAATTATTCCCAGCATTGAAGATGCTGACAACAAGGCTGATGTCTGAATGATAGCTGAAGATAAAGGACGTTTGACTGTCATTTGAATAATTGGATTGAGACATGAAAAACAGGAAACCAACAATTTAGAAAGGAAAGGATAATTCCAGATTAGAAGTTGCAATTTGAGGATTTTCATTAGTTGGAATTCAGAAGAAAGAATAAAAAGGTTTAAAAGGTTAATTATTATCAAAACCTATTAAATAGTCTAAAAGTTTAAAAAGGGATGAATAAGAAAATTACAAGATAAAGTATTAACTTTAACCAAGAGAGAGAGAGAGGCAGGAAGGCGGGAGAGAGAGAGAAAGAGAGAGAGGATGTTGCTGTGAATAGATTGATTGAGTTTCCTATTTGAATGCAATTACTGATGTTCTTATAGAGTGTTTCCAATAAAAAAAAATCTCTATTTTTCTAAATGAACATATTATGACTTCTTATTCAAGGAAACAGACTGTTGGTGAAATTATTGTAATATTATAGTATGAATTCCATCTCTTCTATCTGTCCTCACATGCCAAATGATTTTAAAAAAATCAAATATATAATACACATAGAATCATACAGCCCAATCACATTGGGGTAATTTTTTTTGTATGGATTTGATCTAGTCTTCTATCACAGGAGCCCACTATCTAATACATATTGGTCTCAATCCAACATCCACTCAGCATGACATAAATATCCACATGGGCACCTATGCTACCCTCCCTCTGACTTAAGATAAAGCTCTTGAAGCCAGCCTACATGGCTGTTCTGTCTTTTATAGCAAGCAGGTAGGATTGGAGAAGCAGCTGACTACCTCCCCATAGTGAGACACAAATTATTATGGTAACACTGACACAACCAAGGGACCCTAGTAGATCTCAGTGCTGATTGCATCAATCGATCTCTAGCTATGGAAGAAGTATCCAGACACTTCTCAGCTCCTTTCCGCTTGCCCTGAAACATGGAATGGCCATGTGGGACAGCTTTGGTGATTTACAGTAAGTTGTGGTGATCTTTAGACATGCCAGAGAGAGAAAGTGAATATCAAAGCCTGCTGTGCCTGAAAAAAGCAACATCCATATATGCTTAGGTGTATACATGTCTCTAACTGAATTTTGGCAATTTATTTTTTATGGCAGGGACCATTTCTGAAATTATTATGATTACAAAGTTATCTTGTTAAATTTCAGGACTTCTCCAGAAATATTAAATGTGTCAGGGAGTTGTGGTATTTGTTGCTGTAGTTTTCAGGGTTTCTTTAAAAACAATTTAACATGCCCAAATGACAGTTATGTTGTCTTGGACTGTTTCCTGTCAATGTGAAGTCAAAGGCTTTCTTGTCAATTGCAAGCCCCTGCTGCAACATTTTATTCTCATCCTCAAGTAGGTTTCTTTTTATTTCCAAGGACTTTTTCTTACAGGGAAAATTGGAAATTCTGGTGAGCCCCTCTGCTTCCCCTTTATCGGGGGGACACTTTTAGGTCGGTGGTACCTTACCCCGCCGCCTCCGTCGCCGCGGAACCGCGATCTTCCTCCGGAGTCTTTCTTCGGAGGAGATCAAGGCGCCGCCATTACCACCGGAAGCCCGTCCCCCATCTCCCATTCTTAAGCAAAGTGGTCAAGAGGACGGTTGCCCTTCAGCCCTAAGTGGTCTTGGATGAAACCGATTATCTAGATCCATTTCAAACCAGCTTTAGGACAGGATATGGAGTTGAGACTGCCATGGTTGCCTTAGCTGATGACCTTTGTATAGGTATTGACAGGGGAAATAATAATAATAATAATAATAAATAAATAAATTATTTATTTATATCCTGCCTCTCCTTCCAGGATCTAGGTGGGTAACAACAGTCCAATAAAACAGATATACAGAGAATAATAAATACATTTTCCCTAATCCCCTTAACCCTCCCTCCTTCTGCTAAAATTGTCCATAAACATCAAGATACAATACAATATCCCCAGTACATTGTGCTTAGTTACAAATTTTGTAACTAAGGATCAACACAGGTTGAATTATTCCAAGAGTCCATCAAGAGAGGCGGTGAAAGAGTGAATGGATCAATTTGGTTAATTCAGCTGGAGGTTAGTCTGGAAAGACCCGCCGGAAGAGATCCATCTTTATTGCCTTTTTAAACACCTCCAAAGATGCAATATGGCAGATCTGTTCTGGCAGGTCATTCCATATTTTAGGAGCAGCAGCTGAAAAGATCCTCTGGGAAGTCACCACCAGCCTGGTTTTCTTTGGCTAGAATAGATTCCTCCCAGAGGACCTGAGTGCACGGGAAGGATTGTATGGGAGGAGGCATTCCCTCAAGTATGCTGGACCCAAGCCATGTAGGGCTTTATAGGTAATAACCAATACCTTGTACTGAGCCCGGAAGCTAATGGGCAGCCAATTAAGAGATTTCAATACAGGTGTAATAGGGTCGAATTAAGCTTTATCTACGACCAACCTGGCTGTCATATTCTGAATCAGTTGCAGCTTCCCAACGTGTCACAAGGGTTGCCCCATGTAGAGCGCATTACAGAAATGTGACCCTGTTCTTGCTTTTAGACATCTCAGCGGCCTTTGACCTGATTTATCATTATTTCCTTTGGAATGCCTGAGAAAGTTAGGAATTGAGGGGATTGCATTGCAATGGTTCCACTCCTTCCTCTCAGGTAGATTTCAAAGGGTGATGCTTGGGGACAGTTGCCCACCAAAAAAAAAAAAAGAGCTTAAATTTGGCATCCTTCAAGGCACCATCCTGTCCCCAATGCTATTTAATACACACACACACACACACACACACACACACACACACACACACGAGAAGACGCAGGGAGAAATCACCTGGAGACGTGGGGTGGGGTGTTGTCAGTATGCTGATGACACCCAGTTATATTTCTCCATGTCTCAGTCTTCAGCTTTGACTAAAGATGGCATCTTTGCTCTCAATGAATGTCTTAAGGCAGTAATGGACTGAATGAGGAAAAACAAAAACTGAATCCAGACAAAATGGAGGTACTCACAGTAGGGGCCCCTAATCCAGATATTGAGATATGTCAACTGGTCCTAGATGGGGTCACACACCCCTTAAAAGACTGTGTTTGCAGTCTGGAAGTGCTCCTTGATTCGTTGCTTCAGATGTCAAATCAGATAAATGTGACGGTCAGGATTACTTGTTATGAGCTCTGGCAGATACACCAACTGTGTCCTTTCCTGGAACTGGGGGATTGGAAACTGTAGTACATGCACTAGTAACCTCACAACTCAACTTCTGCAATGCGCTCTACATGGAGCTACCCTTGTGCCTAGTCCGGAAACTTCAGTTTGTTCAAAATATGACATCCAGATTGTTCACTGGAAAAATCAGAAGTGACCACATAACACCTATTTTAAAATTGCTCTACTGGCTGCCCATCAGTTTCTGAGTGCAGTACAAGGTGTTAGTAATGACCTTTAAGGCCCGTCATGGTCTGAGCCCAACCTATCTATGGGATCGCCTTCTTCCATACAATCCACCCTGCACATGCAGGTCCCCTGGGAAAAATCTACTAGAGCCTATGAAGATCAGGTTGGCTGTGATTACCCAGAGGACTTTCTTTTTCACTGCTCCCAGATTATGGAATGGCCTGTCAGAGGAGATCCGTCATATTACCAGCTTGGACAGCTTCAAAAAGGCTGTCAAGATGGGTCTCTTCCAGCAAGACTTTCCTGAATAGGAAACCCAATCACCCATTGAACCAGCCATCATACTGAATACCCTGTAACCCCATTCACCCATTTCTGATTATTTTAATGGATTATTTTAATGTTAAAATGTATTTAATTGAAGTTTTAGGGGAGGAAACAATTGGGATTATTGCTGTATTGTTTGGATCTTTTATTGTAAGCTGCCTTGATCCTCATGGAGAGGTGGGATAAAAATAAAGTATTATTATTATTTATTCTCCCTGTTCCCAGATTTCCCATGTTCCCTTGCTGTGCCAAGGAGAGGGAGGCAGCCTTGTTCTTAAAGGGACACACACACACACACACACACACACACACACACACACCTCTTTCCCTCGCACGGCTGGTCTCCTTCTCTAATGGAGCTTCTAAGCAGCCTCTGAAAGGGAACAACTGTTGAGAGAGCAAGAGAGGGGATGTTTTGGAATTCCTCCTGTACAGGAGGGAGAAATGAAGGATATCTCCTGGTAAAAGAGAGCATCTGGAAGCTTCAACCCTCGCTGAAACCAGGCAGGTTTATGGACCAGCCCCATACTTAGTTTTTTTGTGGGTTTTTCAGGCTATGTGGCCATGTTCTGTGTGAGCCTGGGAATGCAGGAGTGATTTGCATGTGTATTGTTCTGTGCTGATGGCAGGCCTTAGGTTGGGAGGCTAATGCAAAAGAGGATTAGCGTCTGCTCATTGGTGATCATTATCTGCTGGGAAAGCCTCAGACTCTGGGTGATTTCCCATTTGCATTTTCTGAGTCCTTATTTTGCTATTTCTCAGAACTGGTAGCCAAATTTTGTTCACTTGAAGGGTTTCTTCTTTCTGGTTGAAATTATTCAGATGTTTATGGATTTCAATGGCTTCCCTGTGCATCCTGACCTGATAGTGGTTGGCATGGTCCATAATTTCAGTCTTTTCAAGCAGTATTTTATGCCCAGGATGGTTTGTGGCATGTTCTGCTACTGCTGATTTTTCTGGCTGGCCCAGTCTGCAGTGTTTCTCATGTTCCTTGATTCTTGTTTGCACACTGCATTTGGTGGTCCCTATGTAGACTTGTCCACAGCTACATGGTATGCGGTAAACTCCTGCGGCTGTGAGAGGGTCTCTTTGGTCCTTGGCTGAGCAAAGCATTTGATGTATTTTCTTTGTCGGTTTATAAACCATTTGCAGGTTTTGCTTCCTCACCACTTTGCCTTTTCTGTCTGTGATTCCTTTGATATATGGTAAAATACCGTCCCTTTTGGTGGCTGCTTGTCTTCACTTCTCTGGATTTTCCTGGGCTTTGCAGCCCTTCTGATGTCTGAGCTGGAATAACCATTAGCCTATAGAGCCCACTCCAGGTGCTTCAGTTCATCTTCCAAGAAGTGGGATTCGCAGATAGTAGACTGAACGAAATGCATCTGCAAACATTGAAGAGTCCTAGCACAGATCCAAGCAATTATTCAGCTCCTAAAAGAAGGTGAAAGCAAATGGAAAAACACGGCAAACCTGAGGACCTACAGTGGTACCTCGGGATACGAAATACCCAGGTTACGAAATTTTCGGGATACGAAAAAATCCCATAGGAAATCATTGTTCCGGGTTACGAATGTTTTTTCGGGATACGAAGAAAATTTTTGGTGCTTTTTTCGGCTTTTTCGCACGAAACGCGGCTTTTCCCCATTAGCGCCTATGGCAATTCGGCTTACGAAGGCTTTTCGGGTTACGAAAGCGGCCGCGGAACGAATTAATTTCGTAACCCGAGGCACCACTGTATACAGTAAGAACCCTGGTCTTTTAGACCAGAGGAAGTGGAAGGTGTATATGCAAAAGAAACATTTGTGCTGTACAGTTATTGTGGAATATTGTTCAGTAGTGGAATATCTACAGATGGCTGCATGTTCAATTTCTGCTCTCAGTTTAAAGCATCCATGGTAACCCAACTAGAAAAGACACTCATCTTAAAATGTGGAGTGACTGTGATTGGGAGGGAGGCATGCAAATGTAGGGTGGCTCTTTCTTCTGGGGGATATGGAAGAAAAAAAGGGTACATCACACACAAGTTAAATTGAGAAGAATATTGCCTTGGGGCTGCTGGACAGATTGGAAAGGGTAGCTAATTTGTACTTTGGGCATCTACAGGGTCTCTGTCCTTTTTATCCATCCATGGATTGGAAATTACAGTTTGTTTTGTCACATGATTACCAGACACCTGTTGTATAAGGATCTATTGAGCATGGGTTAGACTGGAAACCTTGGGGCCCAGTGTCCCCTTCATCCCTTTCACTACAGATGTCCAAAGGCCAAAAGGGAATTGTATTTTGAATGTAGCAAACTAATAAGTATCATTACAGTTGTGCCCATCCCACTGAACAACCTGGTGTCTGGTCTCTCTGTCTTTGTGAATAGGTTCTGAAAGGTGTGTGGTTTTTCAGAGACAGCAAGAAGAAAATTGCTAATATTACTCACTGCATCCTTCAAAAAGAAAATTAGTGGAAAATTACATTCCTGCTGGGTGATGAACAGACTGACATGCACAGATTGGCCTTTTTAGGAACACAGCAAACTACCTTGCATAAAATCTTCCAGCTTATTACTGACTACACTGACCAAAAGTAAATCTGCAGAGCTTTAGACACGAATCTTTCCCACTCCTACCTGGAGATGGAGAGATTAAATCTTGAGCCATTTTCATGCAAAAGTATATGCTCTACAACCCTTTCCTTGGGAAAACTTCTAATACCTGAATCAAATAAGCTACATGGCTTGAGCCCAGACTATCTGGGGTCCATATCTTCCCATATGAGCTTTCTCAGACTCTTAAGAGCTTCAGACAATGTCCTTCCTTTTTCCCCAATACCTTCACGGGCATCTCTAGTGAGGAAAACAGGAAAGTGGCTTCTTGGTAGCAGCTCGCAGGCTTTGGATTGGAATGCCTTTCCTAGGGAGGCTAGGATGGCTCCTGCTTGTTGTCCTTCTGTCACAAAATGACAAATGTTGTATTTCAACAAGCTTTTAGGAAGTGACTGCAGGTGATTTTAATGTCCTCTTTCACAGAGCTTTCATTTTGCAGATGGGGTGGGGTCTTTTCAATTGATTTGTTTTAATTATAGAGAAAACTTAATTTCACTCTAACAAAAACTTTTTGTATAATTTCTTTATGTGCTTGTATGTGCTTCTATTTGTATTTATTTATCATACTTATCAAAAGCTTCTGAGACTTCTTGCCGCTGCAGAGGAAACTGCATTTTGTACTACATACTGTCAGGAAAACGCCACATGGGATATATAGTCACAAGAAATATAATATGTATATGAATGTATTTGAAAGTAACATGACACAGCAAAAGTTATTGAATTGTCACACAGGTGTTGTAAGTAATGTAATTAGAAGGTCCTGAAAGCCAAGGACATATGAGGCAATGACAAAGTGAAAAGATGCAAATTGATATCACCTGAGAGTCATTGAGTGGACAGTAATGTATGATGCAATGTGAGGGCTAGATTGAGCCAAGTATAGTATGTCAATCATAATGTATGTACACGCCCAGGAGGTGGCAACTGTATAATGAATAGAGAGACAAATGTCTATATAAGCAATAATGTATGACAATACTTTTTGTGGGTATTGAGGAGTATAGTAGTGTGGGTATTGAGGAGTATAGTAGAGTGGATTTTGTGAGTAGTGAGTTGTTTTGTGCATAGTGTATATAGTAGAATAAAAGTAGATCTTTTATATAAGAAGACTACTTTGTTGACTGGTGTCTTGAGAGCTGAACAAGAACCAGCAGACTCCAGAGAAGATTGGAAGACATCTTCAGCCAATACTCAGAGCTACTGGTCAAACTGGTTGTTCTTCCGCTGACCAGGGTGGTGAGAGTGAAAGCCAGGAGAAGAGCTGCAACTCCCATCATCCCTAACAAGGGTTATGGGCCCAGAGCCAGTTACTGGAACACCCAGCATCCACAGAAGCTGAACTTTCCTGGAAGAGAAAGAAAGTTTTGTGGACGACCAATCAGAGCAAGCTGTGTACGCTGCACTGGTAAGCTCGTGAGTGAAGTGTTTTGTGTTTTGGAAAAGCCCGAGACGAGGCAGCTGTGCAAACTCAGGAAGGACTTTGCCAAATTGAGTCACTGCACAAGATAAGATGGAAGTGTTGAAATTTAGCAAGTTAAACTCCCACAATTACTCCACCTGGAAAGTTTATGCACAGTCACTACTGATTAAAGAAGGTTTATGGGCTACAGTCGAGACGGGGCTAGCAGCCGATGCAAATGCAGCCGCCAAAGAAAGAGATAGCAAGGCAAAAGCATGCTTGTATTTGATGCTCGAGGAGGACATGATAAACGATGTGAGAGATAAGGGCTCCGCAAAAGAAGTTTGGGAGACTCTTGAAAGGCTACATACTCCAACTACAGCTTTTGCCAAAATGCTTTGGTCAAAAAGAATCTATAGACAAAAGATGACTAAGGGACAGTGTGTAATTGAACATTTAAAGAAAATGCAAAACCTGTTTGTGGAAGCAGAATTAAGAGGTGTCCAAATAAGCAAAGAACAACAATGTTACATCCTATTAGAGTCTTTAGACAGTTCATGGGACTCAATCACTAACAGTCTTCAGAATCTGCCTGAGGCTGAACTAAGCAGAGACTTAATAGTAGCAAGAATTTTGGAGGAAAATCAGAGAAGAGTGTCTGAAAAAGAAGACTCACAAAAATCAGCACCAAGACTGCACCAGGCTCCTGAGTTGGGAGAACACCAAGCAGCAGCTCCCGCGAGAGAAAAACGACGTTGTTACCACTGTGGAAAGGCAGGACATTTGCAAAGAAACTGTCAACAATTGGCTGCTGACCAGTACAGACAGAGAGATAACAGACTGCAGACGCGGAACTTTCAACAACACAGACAGAACAAGCCGACATTTTTCAGGGGCAGTTACAACAAGAAGGAACGTGCCACAATGATAAAAGAGAAACATAGAAAAGATTCTAGATGGTTAATAGATTCTGGTGCAACTAGTAATATGTGTAATGACATTGAGTTAATTGAAAATAGGAAATCTGCCAATACTAATGCAGTAATTCTAGCTAATGGCAATGAAGTAAGTTCAGTAAAAGAAATGGGATCTGTTTACATTCCGGGGTTAAAACAAGAGTTTAATAATGTGCTACATGTGAGAGAGTTGGAAAACAATTTATTATCAGTCAGTAGATTAACAGACCAGGACTACACTGTAATTTTTGAAAAGAATCTTTGCAAGATAAAGTTAAATGGTGAGCTTTGCGGAATAGGGCTAAAGAAAAATAGGCTTTATTTCCTAGAGGAAAGTATTGATAATTACAAATTAGAAAATGTAAACAATGTTGATAATGTTCCGTTACACAAGGATTGTATACATGAGTTACATAGAAAATTTGGCCATGCAAGCTTTAAATGCTTAAAGAACCTAATCAGTATATGCCCTGATCTGAGAGTGGCAGACTGTAAAAATCATTTGGATTGTACCATTTGTAGTCAAGTGAAAATTAAGTCATATCCTGTAGCAAAAAAGACAAAAAGAATTGCACGAAGACCTTTTGAATTTGTACATGCTGACGTTGCCCAAGCAAGCTGTTTATCTATAGGAGGATGCAAGTATTATTTGGTAATTGTAGACAGATACACTAGATTTACATTTGTCAGAATACTGAAAAATAAGTCAGACGCTGGGCAAAGCTTAAAATCTTGGATAAGAATGGTTGAAAGAAAATTTGATTTCAGAGTAGACACAATTATAACTGATAGAGGCGGAGAATTTTTATCTAATGAATTGTTTTATTGGTTCCAAAAGGTTGGCATAACACACCACACAACAAATCCTGCATGTCCTAGTGAGGATGGGCTTGCAGAGAGAAAGATTCAAGAAATCAAAAAGTTAACTGCTTGTATGATGGCTGACGCGGGTGTAAGTGATAATTTTTGGGGTGAAGCTGTTTTGACAGCAGTACACATTACCAATAGGCTCTATCATTCAGTAATAGATGATATTCCTTATAGAGTTCTATATGGTAGAATTCCTAATTTTAAATACCTAAGAATCTTTGGTCAATATGCATATGTGTACACACCTGCATGCTTTAGAAACAAAGGTGAACCCAAGAGTAGAAGAATGATGTTTTTGGGGTATTCTGGAAACAGTTACAAATTCTATTTGGGAGGAAAAGAAGTGAGACATTCAAGATCTGCCAATTTTGAAAGATATGCTGGTTGGGAAAAACTCCATGCAAATAAGGAAGTGTTTGTGAAGTTAGGCAACTCAAGTGAGGCAGAGACTCAGACCCAAAGCCAAGCATCTCCAGGAAATGGAGGGGTTATAGTAAAACCAGAAGAACCAACCACGAGTAGCAGTGAAAGCTCCTCAGATAGTGAAATGTCCAGACCAAAAACCACACGCATGACAGAGGACAAGAGATTCAGTAAGAAAGCCACAACTTCCAGTGTAGACAGAGATGAGGAAGAGAGAGGCAGAACAACAGAGTTAGTACCTAGACGTAGTCAAAGAACTAGAAAATCTCCTGACAGATTTGTGGTGACCAATGCAAAAGCTTGTTTAGTTTTTGAAGAACCAGAAAGTTTTGCTGCCGCCCTCCCCCCCTGCCCGCCTTGTGGCGCCTGTTTTCTCCGCCGCCCCGCCTCGGCCCCCTCCGCGCGTCCCCCCCGGCGCCCCGCCCTCCGCCCCGGCCCGCCTTGTGCCGGCCTGTTTTTTTCCCCCGTCTCCCTCGTTCCTCCCCTCCGCGCTCTCTCCCCGGCGCCCCGCCTCTCACTGCCCGGCCTTGTGGTGTCCCTGTTTTTTCGCCGTTGTCCCGCGCTCGTGCCCCTCCGCGCGTCCCCCCGGCGCGCCGCCCTCCACGGCCGTCCTTGGGCAAAGTTTCTAACAAGTCAGTTGCTTGTCATGCATGACGAGTGCAACACTGGACAGAAGCCACACAACTGCCAGGGCATTGTGGGAATGTTTCCTCAGACTCAGCACACCTAGTGACACTATCAGAGAGTCCACACAGGAGAGAAGCCATACAAATGCCAGCATTGTGGGAAATTTTTTGTTCTCCAAAGTCCGACCTAGTGAAACATCAGAGACGTCCACACGGAGAGAGCCCTACAAATGCCAGCATTGTGGACAAATGTTTACTCAGAATTCAAACATAGTGACACCTCAGAGAGTCCACACAGGAGGAGAAGCCATACAAAGCCAGCATTGTGGTAAACTGTTTTTTCTGCAGTCCCACCCACCTAGTTGACCATCAGAGGAATCCACACAGGAGAGAAGTCACACACATCCAGTAGTGATCTCCTATTTTTGTCACTTAGTAATACGAAAATTATTATTTCCTTCCCAGTCGTGTAAGAAGAAAGGTCCTTGTGATTTTGCTGTAAGGTTTGTCTGTCCATATGTATGTTTATGGTTGAGGGTTTATTGTTCAGTTTCCGTTTTCGGTATATGAGATCATGCTTTTGGTTGCTATTTGGCTTGGGGATTTGTGGGTCGTGTGGTCTCGGTTAGTTAGTCGGGGGGGCTGGGATTGTGTTATATCTGACTTTCTTAGTTATGGGAATGCTCGATTATGGGAATTTGTGGTGATGTTGGCTGATAGAAAGTTGGAGGCCGTGTAACAGAAAGGGCTAGTTTTTGGAATGGCAAAGGGTGGCCTTGTACCTGTGGGGCCTAGCCCAAGTTTCTGCACTATCATCACTTGTAGGTTACAGAACAAAACTATCAAAGTTAAACACATAACTATTGTGTCTTTTGCTACTTTGCAGTCTGAGTAAATCTGTATTGCTAATCTACCTTTACTATTTCTATCTTTAAGGCAAGAAACCATAAAGGTTATTTCTATTTTATTTTAGTTATTTTATTTTAAAATAAGCTATCTTAAATGTAATGGAAATGAATTATTACAATTATATTTGGGAGATTTTTATCCCAAGCAATCTTTTAGGGTATTATTTTATTTTATTGTTGTGTATTTTAATTGCTGCTTGTCTTTCTTTGACGTAAAATAAGACTTTCAATATTCCATAGCTGTGGGAATTGGAGGTGTGGCTAGGGTTGGAAAGAGGGTTTGGCGGTCTTAAATGTATTGTTGGATTGAGTGAGCAGAGTCGTTCTGGCTAAAAACCACCGAATAGTTATGTGTTCCTCAATAAAGTTCTTTATGTTCAACACACTGAATCTTGATGCACAGAAGTTTCTGAATTTTAAACACTGACCCTTTCTTCTGTCTTCAGTCCCTCAGCTTCCATTCCAGCCATATAAGAACAGCAGAAACACCACCCACACACAAATAGAAAGGATTCCACAGAGACAACTATCTTTCAAACTAGAGCCTGCTTTCCTGCCTTTCCCTTCCTGAGTCCAGCTTTGCACCTTGGGCTCCATTGCGGTCTCCTCAACGGAAAGAAAGGAGGGAAGGACGTGGGAATTCGCGGAACCCCCGGCGAGTACCTTCCTTTCCTGCAAAGCTGCCAGCGGATAAGCCGCAGCAGCTAGCGGCCCTGGCAATCCCGTGCATAAATCATTGAATTAGAAGGGACAGGTTGCATGCCTGTAGCCTTCATTTTCAAATCAAATAAAGGGATTCATGAACATATTGTGACTTCAGGCCTTGTGCTCCTTCCCTGTTTCTGAATGCGACTGGCCCCTGCGACTCAGGCTGTTGCTCCTTGCCTCGCAGCAATGAGATGGGACCATTGTGAATTTAGGCTAATGCTGTGCTTAACATGATGGTTGAGACGGGACCACTTGCAACCTGAGGTGATGCTTCTTGTCTTGCCTGAAATCACTTGCGAACTGGCCATTGTACTTCCTTCAAGTCTGATGCTCGTTTTGCATGCAGGATTCAGGCCGGGTTAAGGTACTTGTGACTTCAGGGGTCGCTCTTTACCTGTAAGGATTGGGCTGGCACATTGCAACCTCCGGTGATGCTCCTTGCCTGAAAGGTTTGAGACGGGAGAAATTGTCACTTCAGAACTGGTGCTGTTAGACCTGAAGGATTGGGACTGGCCCATTTAAGAGTAAAAATCTTAGGTTGGTTATTCATGACCGTAGGGGGGGGGGGGAGTTATTGTGTAGTTCATAGTAGGTAGCTGTTAGAGTGATGGGTTATAGAAGCATGTAATGGAAAGTGACTAGAAGGCCAGATGGACGTGGCTTTTAGTTAAGGAGGGGCATTTGGCGAAGGGCTGGGGTGTAGCTGTCGATGGTATCAAGGAGGCGGAAGCTGGCTGTACACCACTCTTCAAGGTGAGGCTGTCTGGGAAGGAAAATGGAAGGGTGGGTATAGACTACCCGGTGTATCTATGCAACTCCGCTGTGTTTGCTTACGCTTGGGATTGGGGCTGGCTTTCGGGAGGTGTTGAGGGGTCCTGTGGACTTCAGACCTTTGGCAAAACCGGTGATAATGGTGTTCTGCTGGACTTCATCAATACAGCGTTCTTTTTGTTTTAAAATGAGTTTGATTTTTGGCAGCACAGGACTTCTGACTCGGATCTGCACCATGCAAACTTTCAGGCTGCTGCCCTTGCTGTGAGAGATTTGAGACTGTCCCATTGGGCCCTCCGTCTGCTGCTCCTTACTGTGGACAGATTGAGACAAGACTGTTGTGATTCTCACCCTGAGGTTCCTGCCTGACAAGACTGAGATGGGACTGTTATGATTACGGTCATGCTCTTACAGAAGATTGAGACTGTCTTGAAATTGTGATCTCAGGCTGATGATGCTCCTTGCATGAAGGATTTGAGACAGAATTGTGACTTCGCAAAGATGCCTTCTTTCTGAAGCCAACATTGAGACTGGCCCAACTCGTGAACAAAATTTTTTTTTTTTTCCAGTCCTGATGCTGCTTGCCTGAAAGAGGGATGAACGGGAATATTGTGACTTAAGGTTGTTGCCTCTTACTGCAGGAATGAGATGGGACATTGCTCCTTTGAGGACTTAGTGCTTCATACCGGAGCACTTGATACTGACCCATTTACAACCCTTCAGGCTGACGTTCGAGTTCCTGAGAGATTGAGGCCTGGAGCAGTGTGACTTAAAGTCTGTGGCTCCTTTGCCTGAACAATAGAGACTGTCCTATTGTGACTCGGCTGATGCTCCTTTCCTGAGCTGAGACCAAACACTGTTAGCTTTCGGAGAACTCGTTTCCTTCTTTCCTGAATTAGGTATTTAGAACTGTTCCCTTGTGATCCAGGCTAATGCTCCTTGCCTGAACCCGCATTGAGGGACTGTGCCTCAAGCTATGCTCTGGGTGAAGGATTTAAAACATATTAGACATCCATTTGTGATTCAACGCTGATTGGCTTCTTTCCCGAAAGGACTGGGGGATTGGGCTCATTGGACCTCCGTGCGATTCTATGTTGCTGAGAGGTTGTTACTTCAGCCTGCTCCTCCTACTGAATGAATGAGACTGGCCATTGCGTCTCAGACCTCTCTAGAGCTGATGCCTCCTTTTCTGAAGGATTGACATCTAAACACATTGTGACTTTGGGCGGACGTTCCTTCCCTGACGGCTTTTAAGAGGGCTTATTGCTTCAGGCCGTTGTTCCTTATCTGACGGATTGAGCCTGGCCATAGTTAACCAAGGGTTATGATCCGGTCGACCTTACCAGCATTGAGCTGTCCCATTGTGATCTCAGCCTGAGGCCACCTTTCCTGAAAGATTGTGACGGGACTATTACTGAGTTCAGCCTGAGCCTCTTGCCTGAAGGATTGAGTGAGACTGGCCAATATGAGATGTACCGAAGCCATTGTGATCTCAAAAGCCATCCAGACCAACTCCGTCTACATGACGGAAATCTCCATTCATACGCATATCTGACAGCGATTCTGTTTACAGGCTCCAAAGAAGGAGAGCTCAATCATTCCTCTCTGACGGAGTATGTTCCACTGTTCAAAACATCCCTTTCCTTCAGGATTGGTAATGACGAGTTCCTCCATAATTGAATTGGGAAGTCTTCTTTTCCTGGAGCTTGAACCAATTGGTTGTTTCTGGGATTATCTTCTCTGGCGAGCGCTGCACGCAAAAAGCTAGCTTGCCCTTCTCATGTTAAATGACATCCCTCACAATTACGTTGTTAAACAGGGGCTCTCATATCACCTCTTCGCCTTCGTCTTCTCCAGTGCATAGCATCCCAGCAGCTCCTTACGTCTCTCCCTTGTTGCGGTCTCCTTGGACAGTAACTGCCAAACTTGTGAAAAAGCTAATCTTGTTCCTCGTACTTCTGGAGTATTCGTTCACTCCTCCGTAGCTTGCGCACTCATCTTGCTACATTTGATCAAACATTGGCCCCTACTGTATAAATAAGCAGGGCTGCCACAATCGTTGTGTCCACCAAAAGATCAAAATGGGCAAAATGACTACAGACACTGAAAAGAGGCTCGATGTATCGTAATCACTATAATTTCCCACTAACGCAAAACAAAGAGCTTAGGATAAGCGTACTACAGATCTTAAGAAGGATTTAAATCTCTTGGCCCGATGGTTCAACATCTATATTTATAAACCTTTAAAAATGAACTAGTGAGCATTAGGACTAAAATTTAAATGAAACTAGTTTGGAATAAAATTAATCCCAGAAACATGGAAACTACCTGAATTATATTAATATTTAAACCCACTAACGATCCAGCCAATTCCGAATCTTATCTCCGATCACATTAAGCAATCAAGATTATAAAATTTTATGAAAAGTCCTAAGCCAAAGAAAATTTAAAAACGAATATTTACCTACTTTAAGTAATGAAGGAAACAATATGGATTTGGGACAGTCAGCTATATTTATGAACCGATAAGGAATCTATTTAATATCCTACATTCATGCCCAAACAATACAAAGATAAATACTTTGATGTGAAACTAGATGTTTACAAAAGCATTCGGCTTCAAGTAAATCATGAATTATATTTAATATCGTAGGATTTTGGATTAGGGAACGGTTTCGTGATTGACAACCATCAAATAATATATAATGCTAATAGAAGCACAAATCCTGATAAACTGGAGAAGGAAATCAAGAACATCTAAAATGAAAAGTGCGTACGTAAGGTCCTTGTTCCGTCGCGTTTTACTATATCAGTCAATGGAAGTTGTTTGCAATACTATGTTCGGGATTAGAAGAGTAAAGGGGACCTGTCAATAGCTAAGAAGACGATGAAGTTGGGTTTCATTTGCAGATGATGACCACTGATAATGACACAGAAACCGAATGAAGTGTAATCATAGTTACTGGTAAATATTCAGAACATTTGAAAACCATTTCTGGGCTTACTTAATATGGATAAATCAGAGACATAAAGTTATGACATCCGAATGCGCCCGAGAGAATAAAGAAACCCAAATTGTTTGTCAGGATTGCAATTGGGGATTAACATGTGAGGATATTTAGGTGTGAATTTACAATTACAGTAGCTCCTATGGGCAGGGTAATTCTACTCCATAAGGGGGATCTATACTCATCAGATTTCTAAAATGGAACAGGAAAAAATGGGCAAAATGTGAACAATATACTTAGGAATGGTTTTATAATGGAGTTATTACCAAGATTTATATTTATTCAAACCATCCCAGACTAATTCTCGTAAAGTTTAAAGAAGAAATAGGGAAAAGTCAATATTAAAATGGAATATCACAGAACAACAAACAGCCGGTTATTCTAAACGGCATTATTTATATGAGCATGTTCAAAGTAATGGAGGATGGGGAGCTCCACCTCGAATGGTATTCTGAGGTTGTTCCATGGCTAAGATATGGATAGAGGCAGACAATAACTCATGATTAAGTGGGTGAATAGAAAGACAGAGTCAATCAAATGGCGGATTGTCTCGATCTTTAAGGGGAAATATGGGGGGGAGATATGAATTTTACAACATGAGGACACTCTGACAGGGGCTCCATTGGCTGGAATCCCTTGCTCCCTTCCCACTCATCCCCTTCTTGCCCCTGATTGGCTGGATCCCCTGTTCCCTTCCCACCATCCCCTGACCTGATTGGCTGTAATCCCAAGTCCCGCCTGACCATCCCCTGGCCCTGATTGGCTGTAATCCCTGTGAACCTTCCCACCATCCCTGGTACTTTGTTTTTGGCGCCATTTTTGTGCTACTGGCTTCTGGGGAACACTTGTTCAGAACCTTCTTGTGGCCTCAGTTGAAACAGAGGGCAGTCTCTTTCTCCCTGGAGCGCTCCAGACTTGTCAGACGGAGGCCAGGCTCCTTGGTCCAAAAGAAGGGAAGTGTGCTTTTGTGTTTCTGTCTTTGGGTCTCTTTCCTGAGAGGGTTCTTATACACAGCCTGCCTCCCTTCTGCGGGAATGTGGGTTTTAAAAAAGGGAGCAAGAAATGGGGAGGGAGTTTTTAAGACAACGCTATTATGTTTCTTCACAAACATTGGGCTTTGGGCTTCGAACCCCAAAGGAGGCTAGTCCCTCCAAAAAAGCCCAAAAAGGAGTCCTTTGGGAGCATTTTAAAAAGTCTCCCCAGTTTCCTTTATTAAGAGACTTAGGAAGAAGGAAGGCGGACAGAAACAGAATAACTCATATTATGACCAAATCAACATAGAAACAAAGATGTGAACAACAAAAATAAGAATTAGACAGAAAAGTAAACTTGTTATTTCTTTTAACGGAAAGAACGATTATTAGGAAGGTAAAATCAAAGATCTTGGGTGCTTTCTGCCCTTTTTACAACCGACTCCGGCTGTATCTGCACTGCAGGAACTAATCATTCGAAAAACCCGCTTTACCTCTCTGGCTCCCATTCTGTGGAACCTGGATTGTAGTTTGTTGGGCACCAGAGATCCAGAGCCACCCCAAGGCAAGGTCTCCCGGATCTCTTTGACCGCTTTGCTTGCGGCATACTGAGCTATATGCGGGAGTCTCATATTAGAGCATCCGGAAAACCTTTAGGTATTGTTAAGGTTGGGAAATCCGTTTGGGGGTCACTCTGATTTAGGGACCTTACACTCCTCCTTATGGGTTTCCTGAAGGCCTCAAACTGCCAACTTGTGAAGCATCATATGTTGAGGCCAGACATTTGATGAGACTGGCCCATGCTGACCTCAGTATGATGCCTCCTTACTGACCTCATTGATAGTGTCCCATGTGATCTCAGGGCTGACGTGCTTTTGCCTGAATGATTAAAATTCATAGAATCATAGATGTTGGAAGAGTCCAACCTCCTGGCCTATGCAGGAAATCCTACATCAAAGCATCCCCAGCATATGGCCCAATTCAGATTACGATGGGGACTATTGTGACATCGGCTGATGCTGCTTTCCTGCAGATTGAGACTGGCCCCTTTGTGTCTCATATCAAAGGCTCCTTGCCTTAAAGATTTAGATAGGGACTATTATGAGGTTGAGGCTGGTGCTCCTTACCTGAAAGGATTGGATGGCCATTGTGATTCAGCCTGAAGCACCTTCTCTGAAGGATTGAGAATGGCCCCTTGTGACCTAAGGCTGCATGCTCCTACCCTCATGCATTGAGTCGGCCCCCATTTTGATTTTTACTTCTTGCTCAGGACTAAGAAGAGGGCCTAGGTCTTCGCGGTGTCACTCAGCAGAAGTGCTGTTCTCTGTTCTCTTGCCGTGCTTGCTAGGGTTTTCTGCCAAGTCAATCTAACCTGGGCCCCTTTTCTCAGGACCACATCTCGGCCCCTCCTGTACAGGCTTGGGGACTCTCTTGCCTGAAAGTGACCCACGGCAGGACAACCAGGACCCCTGCCCACTGATGACCAAACAGCGGCCAACCGGAGGGAGTTGGCTCCAAGAGCAGGAGGGCTGCGAGATCACAACAATCTTTGGTGAGTCACTATTTATATTAGTTCATCTGGGTCACTGCTGGCGCCAGTTATTGAACGGAAGCAACATAATAGTACTGTCTGAGTTTGGCAGAGACAGTCCTGGTCCATCCTCTGTCATCCCAATCATTCGGGGGCTTTTAAATGTTCCTTGGTTCGTTCTCTCCTTCCACTTTCCCAATTCTTCAAGCTCATTTCAATTTCTGCATAATGAATTGCCAAGGAGTTTGTTTGCCGCCCATCATATTCAAAAGTGGGGGTTGGAGAAGAAGTAAGGGGGGCTAGGGACTTGCCTTGTAGGAGGGTCTGAGGCACAAACAAACTGTTGGCCCTTCACCATTGGTTATCTCTTCACACAACTGTCCATCTTCAACACTTTCGCTGTTGCTTTGTTAAAAATGACATTTGCCTCTGAAATTTGGCAATAAATGTCTAAATTCACTATATCTTTGGAGGCTAAATGTACTGCCTCCTCCATGTTCAATACGGCCGGTGTGCGTATAGTCAGGATTCTAATTCTCATTCATTTATCCAAGCCACTGGCCTAAATTTATTATGTATGTTTACACCATTTGAAAGCGTAATTCGACGAGCAAACTGGACCTCTAAAGGCAGTGGTTTTTGTGTGCTACACAGACATTCAAGTTTATAATTTTCTGGACTATCTTCTGAGGTGATCAAATAATTTTTGGACTTGCCATCATGTGCATCTCCCTCCACCTTTCTTCGTCATACCTGGATTGATGAGGGCTTTATTTCTGTTGCAGGTAGGCTGACCTGGCATGATGTAGGTGTGCGTAATTTCACTGAGGATGAATGAGAAACTGCTTGGACGAAAATGAGAAGCAGAGACTTGAAGAGACTATGCACAAGGATGTGATGATGGCGAATTACGAAGAATGTAGGCCTCGTGTGGGTAAGGAAGCTGAATTCATTGCCCTTACTATGAAGGACTCGGGCCCTTTTCATTCTACATTATCATGGCACTCTGATTTCCAGTTTTTTTTAGTAGTTATAGCATCAAAAGATCTTCCTTATTGCTCCCTTGATTAAACTCACGCTCTCAATCCTTTTTGAATCGTGGTGACCAGAACTGGACACAGTATTCCAAGTGAGTGGGCGGACCAAAGTAGAACAGAATTGCACTATACTTCCCTTAATCAGATAACTCAGACTCAAAGCGTGTGTTGAAAGAAACTATGAAAGGCCTCCAGTCCCACCTGCCATAACCCACTATATCGCCATATTTTATTGTAGCAGAATCAATGCTTTTTTAGCTTGATATATCAAACTGCGACCCAGGTTCAAGTGTGCGTCTTCAGTATCCCTAGCTCCCTTTCACACATCGTTTGTTGTCGCATGTTTGTGAAAATCTTGGACTTTGTAGTTAGTGAGTCCCTATTGCTCTCCGCTTTCTAATGATTCTAAATATCTATCCTAAACTGTCAATTCTAGGATTTTTTGGGACGGAAAAATGGAGTAAATGCTTTTTGACTCCAAATGCTTCCTCATCCCCATCCCTGACCAGTCCTGGCTTTTTTGGCCCCGCTCCCTCAAGCCTTTGAGGATCCTCTGGGAGAGCGACTTCTTGGCGTTAAATGACTCTCCCTTGCCCTGCAATGCTTAGCGGACAATGGCAATGTCTCTCTAATGTTTCTTCCTACTCTGAGCTTGCTAGTTTCCATGGTGATTCCAGAGGCCTTTTGTTACCCAGAAATGGCGGAGTCTGGGCTTGAGGAACCGCCAAGTTCTAGCTTTTATGGGGAATTTGTACTAGCTGAAAGGAGATATTATTAAAAGTTGTTGGCGGCAAGAGCGACCTGGATCAGGCTTAACTAGACCAGGCCTGGACGCACACAGACCTCCAAAGGCCTTGAATAGGTTTTATTTTTTTGAGGGAAAAAAGCATAATCACCCACACCCGTAAGTGTTTCACACACATGCCCACAAGAACTAGATAACAGGGGGAGTGGTCAGAGATTGTAAGGACTTTCCTAATGGTTATTACTTTACCTCGGTGGTGGATCTTGATTCCAATTGCTGAGGGGTCGAAATGAGAGAGAAGTAGGCGCTCATGCGACAAATCGGTGTTGGAGATGGCATTGATGTTGCTTAGCCCTGTAAACAACAGACTGTTTGTGTGTAAATTGGACTGAAGTCAAAGAACAGCTCCAGTCAGGCAATATTTATTACTGTAATTTGAAAATTGAGTGTCAAACGGGTTAAATCGCTTTAGGATGTGTCCTGGGAGGAAGAATGTTCTCTGAAACCCAATTGAATGCATGGTTTGTTTGGAGCAAAGCAAATAAATCAGACAAAAAGGATTAGAACCGTGACTCTCATCACTCTTGGCTCTGCATTCCCTTATCGTGTTTTCCAGGGAAGGCAATATACAGCACATCTGAGGGTGACACTCCCCGATCAGCTAACAATAACATAGCAGGCGACAAGACAGCATCTATCCAGCTATAGATATTGGCACGCACTGACCATTTTACACTAAAAATCTATCTACTTGAGTTGCAAAATAATACAAATATTTGCAAGCTCTCTCTCCTACTTCAATTTCCCCTTTTCTTGGTACACACCAACTCCATTCCAATCTACATTCAATTGCATGTGAGCTGTATAACGCATGTTGGGAGTCCTCTTCCTGGTGCCAAAACAGCATTGAAGTGACTTCGCATTTAGCTTGCCATCATGCCTTGGGTCTCTGACTCAGGACTTATGGACAGTTACAGGATATTAATGTAGGGATGATGGGTGCCAGCTCTCTCCTGGCTTTCATCTCTCACCACCGGTCAGCGGAATAAGAAAACCAGTTTGACCAGTAGCTGAGATTGGCTGAAGATGTCTCCAATCTTCTCTGCAGTCTGCTGGTTCTTGTTCTGCTCTCAAGAAACCAGTCAACACAGTAGTCTTCTTATCAAAAAGATCTACCTTTTCTTCTTACTACTATATACACTATGCACCCCTAAAACAAATTTCACTACTCACAAAAAGCTCGCACACTACTATACTCTCCATACCCACCCGTACTACTACTCCCTTACACCACAAAAAGTTACTTGTTGCATACATTATTGTTACTTATAGCTCATTTGTCTTCTTCTTTCATTATACTAGTGTGTCCGTACCTCCTGGGCGTGTACAGTACCTTATTGACTTGACAATACCCATTACTTGGGTCAATCTAGCCTCACCATGGCTTATCATACTCACTATTGTCCTATCTCCATAGACTCTCCAGGTGATATCCAATTTGCACTCCTTTTTACTTGTCACTTGCCTCATACTGTCCTTAGGCTTTCAGGCATCTCTAGATTCAGTTATAACAAACATTGGGTGACAATTCAATACCTTTGTACTGTGTCATGTTACTTTCGAAAGATTCCTTATATCTGTCTCTATATTAGTTGTCTGTGAACTCTATACGCCATGTTGGCTTGTTCCTGACCATCCCCTCCGAACTAGAAATTGTATGTGAATTATATTGTCATTCCAATCAACTGAGGGACAATCTCTCGTGTTTTTCAACTGTTTTAAAGCTTTGTCAAAAGTTTCGCTATGGTTGGTTGTTTCTCTAGTACTTTACTCGCCTATTTTCTCCTTCTGGACCATTTCTCTTACATTCTGGTATCTTACACCTACTACTTCGTTTGTTTTTCATGACTTTCTGATTTCGCCCTTGCCTATACAGGACTGTTGAATTCTTCATGAAGACTACCTAGGTAAAATTTAAGCTGTCATTCAATATCAAGCAATATTGTCATCCAGTACCCTCATTTGTGATTCTTCAGCTGCGAACTCGGCCTCACTACTGCCTCAATGCGCCGTTTTGTCTGTTTTCTACTTCTCCCCCACCATGGGACTTTGCTGTATCTTTATACTCATCCTAGACCACTGACTTTTTGTCTCCTTGGATTCGAAGCAACTTAACTCTCTACTCCATAAACCCTTCTAAATCAGCATTGCTTTTTTCTAATTATCAACTTCTTTGTCTATGGTCCGTTCAGATAACCTAATCAAAATGTTTCACTGCGTCCAATCCTCAATTCTCGGGTCGTTCACTCTTTCTTGCCAAAACATGAACCGTGGTAGGAGATGTCTGTCGGGTTTCTATCGCGCGAGAATCTAAACGTAAAGATCCAACAAACACTCTTCAAACAATCTTTGTAGTCTCAAAAGCTCTGTGAAACTTCCTCTGACACAAAATACTTGTAGCATCGGCGTTTCACAATCTCTTGCACTCTGTAAACACATTTCTCAATAACCTTTCCATTTTCTTGCTTTGACTATAGCATAACAATGCCCTTCTTCAGGTCCATTCTAACATTATCCCTAAATAAGACCTTCCACATCCTAAATCTTTCAACAAAATTTCTTTGGACCAATTCTTTCACCAACTCAATTTCTTCTTGATTTGCTGCAACGCACAAATCGTCTTCCAATAGATAAACAAAATTACATATATTTCGTGTATACACAAGCATCTGCCACACTTCTCTGTAAACCTAACTTCTCCACTCCTCATTGAGCATAAATTCCAGCTTCTCTGCACTTTGCTTGAGCCCGTACAATGCTTTCTTCAACCTGTATACATTCTTGACTACCCCTACTTCAAAACCTGAGGTGCTCATGAAAATCTCTTCTTCTAAATTGGCATTTAAATAAAGCCGTCTTCAAAATAAAATGCTCTACTATCAGATCTCTCTTTCCTGCCCAAACTGCTATACATTTAAAACTCTCTGCTTTTGCGGTTGGAGAAAAATTTTTGTCATAAGTTTCAAATCTGTTCCTGCTTGAAAAGCCTTTGCTACCAACCTTGCTTATATTTCACTCCTACCCTCAGGCATTTGTTTTTCCTTTTAAACCCACTTGCAACCAATGATTTTCTATCTTGGGTCTTTCTACTATTTCAAAAAAATCCTTCCCTCTAGCAATCAAATTCAATCCATGTCTTCACACCATTTTCTCCTGTTCCTCTCTAGAACATTTT
>NC_056524.1:250458757-250461001 GCF_019175285.1 Sceloporus undulatus
ACCAGAAAGTTTTGCTGAGATAGAAAATTTTCCTAGAGAGGAACAGGAGAAATGGTGTGAAGCAATGGAGTGTGAATTTGATTGCTTAGAAAGGAAAGATGTTTTTGAAATAGTAGAAAGACCCAAGGATAGAAAAGTAATTGGTTGCAAGTGGGTTTATAATAGGAAAGACATGCCTGATGGTAGTGTGAAATATAAGGCAAGGTTGGTAGCAAAAGGCTTTTCACAGGAACAGTTTGAAAATTATGACAAAACTTTTTGTCCAACCGCAAAAGCAGAGAGTTTAAGAATGGTATTAGCAGTTGCAGGAAAGAGAGACCTGATAGTAGAGCATTTTGATTTTGAGACAGCTTATTTAAGTGCCAATTTAGAAGAAGAGATTTTCATGGAGCAACCTCAAGGTTTTGAAGTAGGTGGTAGTCAGAATGTATACAGGTTGAAGAAAGCATTGTACGGTCTCAAGCAAAGTGCAAGAGCTTGGAATTTATGTATCAATGATGAATTGGAGAAGTTAGGTTATAAGAGAAGTGTTGCAGATGCTTGTGTATACACAAAAGGAGATGTAATTTTGTTGATCTATGTGGACGATTTGTGCGTTGCAGCCAAATCAAAGAAAGAAATTGAGTTGGTGAAAAATGAATTGTCAAAAAAAATTGTGTTGAAAGATTTAGGTATGTTGAAGTCTTATTTAGGGATAAATGTAGAATGGACTGAAGAAGGGCATTGTTTGCTGAGTCAAAGCAAGAAAATTGAAAGGTTAATTGAGAAATGTGGTTTACAGAGTGCAAAGGTTGTGAAAACTCCGATGACTACAAGTTTTGTGTCAGAGGAAGTTACAAGAGCTTTTGAGGATAAAAGATTGTTTAGAAGTGTTGTTGGATCTTTACAGTTTATTTCTAGCCATACCAGACCAGACATCTCATACCCGGTTCATGTTTTGGCAAGAAGAGTGAACGACCCAAGAATTGAGGATTGGACAGCAGTGAAACATTTGATTAGGTATCTGAAAGGAACCATAGACAAGAAATTGATAATTAGAAAAAGCAATGCTGATTTGGAATGTTATGTAGATAGTTCATTTGCTTCGGAATCAGGAGACAAAAAGTCAGTGTCTGGAATGATAATAAGATACAGCGAAAGTCCCATTGTGTGGAGAAGTAGAAAACAGACAAACGTAGCATTGAGCAGTAGTGAGGCCGAGTTCGCAGCTTTGAATGAAATCACAAATGAGGTGCAGTGGATTGAACAATTATTGATTGATTTGAATGAAAGCTTTAAAATTCCTGTAGAAATTCATGAAGATTCGCAGTCCTGTATAGCAATGGCAGAAACAGAAAGTCTGAAAAACGTAGGTGTAAGATACCAGAATGTAAGAGAAATGGTCCAGAAAGGAGAAATAGAGTTAAAGTACATAGAGACACAACACAACATAGCAGACATTTTTACAAAGGCTTTAACAGTTGAAAAACACGAGAGATTGTCTCAGTTGATTGGAATGACAATATAATTCACATACAATATTCTATTTCGGAGGGGATTGTCAGGAAAAAGCCACATGGGATATATAGTCACAAGAAATATAATATGTATATGAATGTATTTGAAAGTAACATGACACAGCAAAAGTTATTGAATTGTCACACAGGTGTTGTAAGTAATGTAATTAGAAGGTCCTGAAAGCCAAGGACATATGAGGCAATGACAAAGTGAAAAGATGCAAATTGATATCACCTGAGAGTCATTGAGTGGACAGTAATGTATGATGCAATGTGAGGGCTAGATTGAGCCAAGTATAGTATGTCAATCATAATGTATGTACACGCCCAGGAGGTGGCAACTGTATAATGAATAGAGAGACAAATGTCTATATAAGCAATAATGTATGACAATACTTTTTGTGGGTATTGAGGAGTATAGTAGTGTGGGTATTGAGGAGTATAGTAGAGTGGATTTTGTGAGTAGTGAGTTGTTTTGTGCATAGTGTATATAGTAGAATAAAAGTAGATCTTTTATATAAGAAGACTACTGTGTTGACTGGTGTCTTGAGAGCTGAACAAGAACCAGCAGACTCCAGAGAAGATTGGAAGACATCTTCAGCCAATTCTCAGAGCTACTGGTCAAACTGGTTGTTCTTCCGCTGACCAGGGTGGTGAGAGTGAAAGCCAGGAGAAGAGCTGCAACTCCCATCATCCCTAACACATACTAAGGATTAAGTACATTTGTTCTTATTGTTAAATTATAAAC
>NC_056524.1:250461011-250516438 GCF_019175285.1 Sceloporus undulatus
ACTTCTAAATTGTTGAATATTATTGTTCTTTTCCACAGAATAGCTTGTGTTTGTATGTGTGTTTTTTTAAAAAACCTTTTATTATAATTATTAGGGTATTAGCTCTACTTTGTTTTTTTTTCTCAGTTAAGAACTACCTTGTGTCCCATGTTTGGAAAAGAAAGAAAGAAATTTTGGGGCGGTACACGCTACCAATAAGAGGCGTACCAGCACCGATAATAGATTAGGGACCGCATAGTACTAGGATATGGGTGCCACCATTGTGGCGTAAGTGCCGTGTGACATTCACATGGTGCTGCGTGTCACTTATGTTGTGAGTGCAGGTTTTTTTTTTTGCTCCACAGTGATGGTGCACCATTTGGGGGCTGCGCTGTCCTTGCAGAGAAAAAATGGGCACCGGCAGGCCGCCATTTCTTGGCATTCTGTCCCAAGCCATAATTAATTTATAATTTAATAATGAAATAAAGTAATTAGTTAATTAATTATATTAATTAAAGATTGCCTATTAGACTCAAAGCAGATTGCGACAAATGTATTGGTCCAGTGCATTTTCTAGTTCTTTAGAGACCAAGCATAGACTGAGTGTGCTACTCAAACCACTTCTAGATTAACTGTAGACTTCAAATAGAGTTGTAGTCTACCTCATGGGCAGTAACTTATATTACACGTTGAGCACTCCAAACCTGGAAATCCTAAATCTGAAAACTTTCAAAACACAAAACTTTTTTCCACCAGCTTCTGCCTTTGAGGTGGTGGCTGTGTGGCTCCTGTATATTCATCTCTCAAGTCCTCAGTCTCTTTCCAGCCTTGTGTCATGTTTCATACACAACATAAGTAGTAAATGAACAAGATGTGAGGCTGGGAAGTGATGCGAGGCTGGAGAGAGATGTGTGAGCAGGAATCCCACAGCTACCACCTGAAAGACGGAAGTGAATGGCTGGCAGACAGTAAAAAGGTGCAAGGCTGGAGATAGACTGGGGAGCTGTGATAATAGCAGAAATCTAAGTGTAATGCTTGCCACAGATCCAGATTCCTGTGTCTCTCTCTAGCTGTGTAACAGTCTCCAGTCTCACAAATGAGATATAGTTACGTACTACACTACATGTGTATCCCAAAATGTGAACAAAAATCAGTTCTGAAAAACGTCTGGTTCCAAATATTTAGGATAACAGATACTCAACCTGTACTACAGTACTATTACTCTCAGCAGTGGATTTGTACTGATTTCTGCTAAGTAGTATAAAGAGCTAGTGCAAGAAATTCAATTTATTTACCCAGGAAATCTCAAGACATGGGCCTACTGTCAGGAGGTGAGCTTTTGATTCATGGGAACCAGGGTATGTTGTTGATACTGATACTGAAAGCCTGCTTTCCTGTTGTTACTACTGTAAATCCAGCTGTGATCTCAGTGAAAGGGCTTGCAGCAATCAAAGCAATCACTAAAATGTTTCTTAAATTGAATATATTCTGTGTTTGAAATATCATCTAAGTTCCCTGTAGGTTCCTGCTTTGTATTGCTAACAGCCAGAGGGATGCATGGAGGATGTGAATAGCATGTTAAATTGAAAAGTTAAAACTGATTAAGTAATATTGTGGTTCTTGGTACACTGAAGCTCTGGGGTGCATTTTATAACAGAGTATCTCTCAGCAATGTAGCAAAAAAGGGGTGACGCCCCAAATTTAAGATTCTAATTTATATAATATTGATATTTCAATTTGGAACTCAAGATATTGAATTCAAATGCTCATTATTCAGTGGTATGGCAATTTAAGATAAAATTTCATCTGCATTCAAGGTTATAGCCTCCATTATGTATAGTAAAATTAAAATCTGGTTGTGTGCCTAAGGCAGAGGTCAAGAACTGCATGGCAGAAAATAACCAATCCCCCCCCCCCCTCCATCCCCCAACTGCATTAGTATATCAATCCATGATGTCGCTGCAGGTCATCACTTTTAGCCACAAAAAGAACACAGAACTTAGAGAAATTCAGAGAGGGAAACAAAACTGCCATGTTTACAATCTTGTCAAGGTGAAGTGAAAAACAAATGCTTTAACATCACCCTGGGACTGCAAAAATAAGATTTGAGGTTATAAATTTTCCATTCCAAGTCCAAACCCTCGCCCATGAAAATTTTTAAAGAATTTTTTTATTTTTTGCAAATTATTTTTTATAATCAAAAATTTAAAATTCAGTTGGTTAAAAATTTGGGGGTTCTTGCTTCTCCTCACACTGAACCTTGCCCTACTCACACCATCTCTTCATTGAAAGATGTTTAGATAGCAGTGGTGTCACTTGGTGTCTGCACCCCCACACTCCCTAATAGATGCCCCTGCTGGCAACACATAATGTTGGAGCTCTATAAATGATAGATTAATATTTCATTTCAGTTACAGTTCTTATTGCAAAAGTCACAAATTTCCTAATAAATGGAATGGGGGAAGGGGGAATGAGAGTTTTCAAAAATCAAATGTTGAAGAAACCAAGACCCAGATGGGTCTGAATCTCTGTATATGAAACCATATCCATGCTAAAGTGATGTGCGTCTGATTTTTCTGTCTCCTTATCTTTAACACTTATATTTTTAAAGCTCTATAGATAATATTTTCTGTTATAAAAAGCAGCCACAAAAAGGAAAGCCATCTGGATAAGGACTTTGGCAAAGAGGAGTGGGTCTAATTTTCTGCTCTATTCCAATATATCCTTTTCAGTTGCTACTTTGCATTGATAAAATCTAGAGCAGACAGTGGATCAAATGTTGAGGGGGTAGCAAATTCATTCATTTTCACAGCCACTCCTTCTGCAGCTACTGTTGCCTGGTGTTACATTAGGAATATGATTCAGCATCTAGATGTTCGTATACAACTTGGAGTAATAGTGGGAGGATCAGGCATAAAACTCCTCCTCTTCCTCCTCCACCACCTGGCCTTCTCCTTTTTTATTTTGCAAATTATTTTTTTAAATTTAAACTTTACATTAAGCAGTGGGGGAACCTAGCAGGGCAAGCATTCACCCATCCTCCTCCCCATACACATGACCTTCTCAAGAGGAGGCTGAGTAGTGGAGGAGCCTTGAAGTTGTTCCACATCCAAAATGCTTTGGCGGGCTGCATGTGGCCCCTGGGCCAAATGTTGTGCAGGCCTGGTTTAGGAGTTCCCAGAATAAATTCCTAACTTGGAGTGTAATCCATTAAGTGAAGTGTATTAACTGTGCTAAATGTACTTCTGATATTAATTATAAACCAGTTTCCCCCTCTTGATACAGAGTAATCAGAGTAATCCATTTATCCATTGTTTGTCATCTGGATTGATCATTTTGAAGAATCATAAAATCTGGAGAAACTGTAAGGTGATGGGTTGAAGACAGGGATGTAATTGTTCACTAGATTTATTCTTGAAGGACACAATGAGCAATTTTAGCAATATTATTTCTGCTGCTAGAAAATATTTGAAAACTATGATGTTTTTGAAGCCTATATACAATTTGGGACACATTCTCTGCAAAAGCAATGCAAAGGTTTTTTGTTTTGTTTTAAAAAAAAAAACACAGGATTTTCTGCACAAAAAGTAAGATCTCTGTGCAGAAATATTCTTGAAATAGAAAAAGAAAATACTGTTTCTTGTGTAGAAAATTACTGTTTTCTAGCCAAGTCAAATACATACAAATTTTGCAGAATAAACCCCCAATTATAAGACTATCTCCACAGGAAGAAGCATTTTAGATGCGTGAAATAATATTTCTGCATTGATAAAGAGGGCTGACTGTACTGTTTTCTTTGTCAACAACCTATATGCAAATTTTGCACAGAATAAGTCCTGAACTACAAAAATTCTCATCATTCCAGGATTTTTCTCACAAAAGTTTCTCAACACTCAAAAAAACATATTTTGTTATATGTTCGTTTCAGTACGTGATCTAGGAACCAATGGGTGAAGCAGACCATTAGCTTGGAGTGGCCTCTGGACACTCCAGCACTGGTTGGCTGGAGACTATGGCAACTGGATGGCCCATTCTAAAAGCAGACTGCCACCATGTTATCAAGTGTGCCGCTAACAAGGAGAATTTCACCACTCTGTAATGGATACACATTTTAATGGTGCTAGTTACATTGTTCAACTGGGTTATTTTTAGCTCGTTCTCTCCAGTCTGTCCAAAAACAAATAAGAAATCCTCAAAATGTGATAGTGCACAATGCTTTAATAACTCTTCTCATTGTGGAGTAATGCAACCTTACTCAATAGTTGTTCATTTTCATCACCAGGAAACTCAGGACCAGTACACATGGGCCAAAAGCAGTATGGCACCAGTGATACTAGGGTTCCGGAGTGCGCAGCAACCGCATGCTCTGGAACCTTGGTCCATACAGATTCCATCATGATGGTGGCCTCCTGTCCACATGGCAGCCGCCATGATGACATCACTGCCGTCTACATATCACTTCCAGGAAGTGGATTCGTGGCAGTGCCCTTTCTCCTTTACAGTGCCACAAAAAAGAAGCTGCTTAGAGTGGCTTCTTTTTTGCAGTGTATCATTGCCACACAGTGGCGGTTTACAGACCGCCAAATAGTACGTCATCAATACGTACTAGGGTTAGGAAGGGGCGGTGCTTCCGCACCCCCCTAACCCTAGTACGTATTGAATACGTACAAGATGGCGGCGCCCTGTTCATACGGGCGCCGCCATCTTTACTTACTGGACGCACAGCGTCCAGACGTGTCGCGCCGCTTGTGACGTAGTGAGCGCGCCCCTGGAGCCTCGCTACGTCGCAAACGCGACGGTAATTTTTCGGTCCGCGCGGGAGTCGGGCCGTCTGAAGGCTCCGGCTCCCCTGCGGACCTACTGGCGGCGGCGGCAGACCGCCGCAAAGCAGCGGTCTGTACCCCGCCCGTGTGGCTACTGCAGCACCAACAAGGGGGAAAAACTGCACTGCCCCTCAGATAACGTTTTATGTATGATTTTATTATAACCACTACTTTAAAAAACATTGCCTTTGAACATTTTAATGTGTGTGTGTGTGTATGTGTGTGTGTATGGGGACAAGAAAATCAGTCATGAAATATTAACTCAGTTTCAACAGCCTAGATACTGAATTTTCTAATAACAGAAAAATGCAACTTCAAATGTGACATCATTAGTAATGTCAACTTTATTCTGCCGACAGGGAAGGAAAAAAAATGATTAGAAAATGTTACATATAGAAACGGCATGTAGTCAAATAAGTGGTATCTTTAATAACCTATTTCAAAACATACTGAATGTATTTGCTTAGCTTCTCAGATCTGCTTAGCCTGTAGGGTAACAGTTAACCCTGCTGTCATCAAAGTTAAGTTGCCCTTGGCTATTTAATCCACTAACTAATATCTCCAGTCATACAGGTAGCTACTTCAATCAGTGCACAACAAAGCAAGCCACAGGTCTGAAATTCTCTTTTCCAATTTATAATTAGAAATTTATTATTATTATTATTTCAGTGTTCTTGTAATTCTACCTCTGGCTGTGTTGATGTGATTTGCTAATCGTTTCCCCTTCCCTTTTTCGTGCTCTTCGGAAATGCAAACTATTTATGTAGTGCTATTCTACCTGTTCTGTATGGTAACCCCTGATGAGCACAGTAATTACACACATTCATAGTTAACTATAGATGGATGTTTCATGAAGGAGGATGTAGAACTTTCTGGTCTCCTTTGGAACTTTCCATGCCACTTGAGAACCTTCCTGGACAGAATGAAGCTCACATCACTCCCAACATTTTGATTTGGTTATATACTACATCACAGGGATGTAATTAAACTGGAGGAAAGAGACAGTATCTGGGAGTGAGGTGGGGAGAATTGGTTGTTCCACACCAAATTTGTTGCAATTGTTCCTGACTTCTAAAACCTGATTTCCTAAAAGTGTTTCACACAATCTGCTTTTAAACTTATTGAGAAATTCAGGCCATAGAGGCCAATTTTGAAGAGACCAAAATAAATAAATATATATATATATATATATATATATAAAGAAGATAAGATAAGATAAGATAAGATATGATGGATAGTAGAATCATAGCATCAAAGGAGATTTCAATGGTCATATAGTCGAACCCCTCACCAGTCCAGGAATCACTGCTATAGATATTTTTTTAAAAGACCCATGCTCTTGAATCCTAAGGCTTTCTTCTCCATCTCTAAATATCTGAATGTCTAAAAATGCCTTGGGATTTAATACTATGGCATGTGATACAATTTATCTCCTAAAGCATTGTGGGAAGCACAGCCTGCAAAATTGGAGAGAGAGAGATTATTACAATACTGCTAGGCCATTTCAATAAAAGTTAAAATTAAAAGACAAATAAAAGTTAAAATTAAATGATAAATTAAAAGTAAAATTATGCAATTGGCACTTCCACAGCAAAGAAAAGCCTGACTCCCTGCCAGTCTAAACAGTTATTTATCCAGTTATGGACAAAATTAATTTTTGAAATATTTATTCCAAATGAAGCTAGTACCAAAAACCTTTGGTTAATGACATTTACAATATGTCATAGAGCGTTATCGCATTTGGCTCCTTCCATTACATTCTGAGCATGGAATGGAAGGAGCAGTAACGAGTGCGGAACAAGTGGGGGATGGATTTTACCGCACACACCAGTCCCTCATTCATTCCGTTTCCCCTCTCTTCCGTTCTTAATCCATTGCAGAGGGGGAAATTTTTGAGAACTGTTCTGAACAGTTATAATATATAACAATAAAACAGGCAACAAATTAAGAACGTGAAATAGCAAATAATAGTCACACAATGCCTGGGAATGCTTCTTTGAACAGGATGGTCTTCAACTCAGTTTTGAAACTAGTAAAAGAAGAGATGACCTGTGCTCATGGGGGAAGGAGGTTCCAGGAGTGAGGGGCAGCAAGTGAAAAAGGATGAATCCGAGATGGGGCAGAGAAACTCCTGGGCTAAGACAGCAGACCTTGACTACCAGAACGGAGGGCCTGAGCGGGAAGGTGAGGAGAAAGAAGGTCTGATAAATAAGGAGAGGCTAGCCCATGGAAGGCTTTAAAAGTCAACAAGAGGAGCTTATATGGAATACAGAAAGGGAGGTGGAGCCAGTGAAGGGATGACAACAAAGGAGAGATTTGGTCAGAGCGGTGGGCGGATGTAATAATGCATGCATCTGAATGCTGGACAGAAATTAAAGGACAGAAGTGAGAAAGAGGAAGCCCAGCCAGAAGGATGTTATAGAAATCAAGTCATGATACCACTAGGGCATGGACCAGAATTTGGCAATAGAGGCAGAGAGAAATAGTCAGATTTTGCCAATATTATATAAAAAGAATCTACATGCCTTAGCTGTGGTCTGGATATGGGGGATGCACGACAGAGAAGAATCAAAAATAAAACCAAGACTATGGGCTTGCTGGACTGGTCGAATAGAAATGTCATCAATAGAAACAGAAAAGGAATATTGAAGAGTAGACTTAGGTGGAAAAATGAGAAACTCTGTTTTGGACATACTGAGCTTCAAGTGTCGATGCTGCATCCACTGAGAGACAGCTGTAAGACAAGATGAATCTTGCTGTTCAAGACCCAGAGAAAGGTCAAGGGTGGAAAGATACAGCTGAGTGTCATCGGCATACAAATGATAGGAAAAGCCAAAAGAACTAATGCGTTTTCCTAGGGACAATGTGTAGAGTGAAAACAAAAGGGGACCCAGGACAGAGCCCTGGGGAATAACAACAGATAAAGGAACAGAAGATGAAGATGACTTTGTTGTTTTGGTATAATTGTATCAATAAACAGGAGAGACAGCATGGTGTAGTGATTTGAGCATTGGACAACAACCCCAGGAGTACAGGGTTCAAATCCCAACTCAGCTATGCAACCCCTTGCGCTCTCTCAGCCTCACAGGAAGACAATTTCAAACGCATTCCAAACAAATCTTGCCAAGAAAATCCCATGATAGGGTCTCCATAAATTGGAAATGACCTAAAGGCATAGAGCACCAATCCATGAACACTCCTATATCTTTTATAATCCACACTTTTAGGATCAAGCTTGGTGTCCTCAATGAAGAATTAAAAAGGTTTTCTTCAGCACAACCTTTGTCAGATTTAGAACTGACCAAAAATGTGACTTGTAACTTTGGCAAAGGCTGTGTAAAGTGAACTGATGTCTGAAAACCAAGTAACAATTAAAATTTTCTATAGTTTTAGTGCTTTTGGGACTTTTAATTTATAAAGAGAAGGTTCCTTTCTCTTGAATTTGTAGGCAGGTTGGGCTATTGGAGTAAAGAGTGAATTTCTCCCCACCCCCAAAGTAATGTGAGTCAAGACATTTGCAGTGACACATGATGTCAGTCTGTTGTGTCACTGTAACCTCTTGTTTTGTATCTAAGCTTTTTCACATGTGTATTGATGCTGCTAATCACTGTGCTGAGCTGCAAGCAACTCAGTTGAGCAGCTTTCAAGCGATTAATCAATGGACTAAGCACTCCATAGACCATAATCTCAGTACACAGCCTTCTTCAAACTGGCCAAAAGAGTCTTGCTTCTTATCTCTGTGGCTGAAGTCCCAGATACTTTTAAAAATAAATTGTAAAGGTTGTGTTAGGCCATTTGGAGATGGGTGATATTTTTGCTTAGTTTGAGTTCTGATAAGAAGTTTCCAAATTCCAAAATCCCTTCATAAACAGAATGTAAAAACATGAGGAAGGGGTGAAGATAATGTAGGCGCTCATCATGAACAGTTAGTATATGAGAAGAAGAACCATTTAGGTCAGTGATTTTGAAACTTTGGGTGCTTTGGACCTCAGCTCGCAGAAGCTCTAATTAACTTAGCTAATAGTCAGAAATCCTGGGAGCTGAAGTCCAAGACATTTGGAGATCAGTGATCCCATACCAAACCAAGGTCATGCTGCACTATTATAGCCTTTTAGTGCCTCTTTAACTGCCATTAATGCTACAGATTCCTGGGATTTGAAGTTTGCTAGGTCAGTACAGCTGTCTGGCAGATGATAGTATAAACAAGACATAGGTTAAGAATAAAATTGTTACTATGGTAGGATGAAAGAATTTCTGCATTATTAATAGAATGCTGGGTGGGTAATATTAGTTGAGGTGGCAAAGATGGGAAGGGGGATAATATTTACAATTAAAAAGTAGTGAGTGTCATCCCCTTCCCTAATCCCAATGCCGTATTCTTTTTGAAAGTGAGGCCACATTTCCAAACCCCAGTTTGATTCAGGCCTTAGAATGTCATTTTTAAAATTGATAGGTTAGGAATAGAGAGTTATCCTTCATGATTCCTGGTCACTCTGGGAACCACACTAATTAATTGTGCTGCACAATAGGGCCTGAACCAACAGGTTCAAGTTACAAGAAAAGAGATTACAACTAAATATTAGAAAGGACTTCCTGATTATAAGAGCTGTTCAACAGCCACTTCAACTTTGGAAGGTAGTGACTTCTCCTTTGAGGAAGTGTTTTATAAAGAAATTATATGGCTACTCTCAGGGGTACCTTAGGGTTGGATGTTTCCACTGGCAGGAGATTGGGATAGTCCATGGGGTCTGTTCAAATTCTATAAGCCTATGAATTCCTTTCTCTTCTTTTCATCTGCTGGGCTTCTGTTGCAGCCAACTGCAGATTGATCCACTGGCTTGACTTCTTGCAAGTATAAAAATGGGGTGGGAATTACTGTAGCCATCTAATAACTTTGAAAACAAATTGATTTTTACCCACCACTCAGAACCTTTATTTTGTTATTCAACATCCATGGGGGGGATGTTATAGGAATGAGTTTGTGTGATGGAGCAGAGAAGATCTCACTCCTGCTGTATCATCATGTTCCATGGGTTCCAGCTACGTTGAGCTTGGCTACAAACATTACATGAGGAGCATGAGAACAACCATAAATAGTGCATCTGCTGGTAATATATTAATTTCCATATACACCATAGCCTTGGGAATAAGTTCTGTGGTGCTTAGAAATCAACAAATGCATTGCGTAATCTTTTCTTGCCCAAATCTTTTTCTGCCTCACACAGCATTGTTGGGCTGGAATCCTGTACAGTCACTTAAAATGAATATTTAACCAAGTTAAATTGACAAAAATAGAAAGGTGCTGGAATGCTACTATTAATAAGATGAAATTAGTTATAAGAAGGAGGAATAGGAAGATGAAGAAATAAGAGTATGAGAATAAATCAGCTGAAAAATTAGTAAATGTTTGAGCATATGGAATGACAAAACAACTGGTCATAATGTAAGTGGGTGGATGATGATAGTGTAACATCACAAAACCAATGGAGAAAAGAGAAGGTGAAGGATTGTTATCTGTTTGGCACTTGGAAAATATAGATTGAGGGCCCGAACAGCCAGGCAAAAATAAAGCTGCTTCAAGTGGCTACCCAGATAAATGAAGATTTAAAAATAAAAGTATTACATGTATCCTAAGAGGCCAGAAGCTGTGCCAAAGCCACGCTCCACTCCTAAGGACTGGAGCACAGCTTTGGCACAACTTCTGGCCTCTTAAGATGCATGTGTCATTTAAACAGCATGACTCCAAAGTGACCTGAAGCAGCTTTATTTTGGCCTTCCTGTTCAGGCCCTGACTCAAAATGTTGAGAATGGCATCAGAGAAATATGTTAATCATTCTGGAAATGGTGAGATAAACGAAACAGAAGTAAGGACAGGTGGATGCTGTTTCCCCCACAAATGATTTTTTTGACAAAAAAAATCAATTGCCATTTACAAGTTCTTCATGTCATCCTCTAAATTTGTCCAATGAGCAATTTTATTATTATTAATTATTATTAACCTTTATTTATAAAGCACTGTAAATTTACATAGTGCTGTACATACAATCTTTTTAATTGGATGATGACATGAAGAACTTGTAAATGGCAAATGATTTTTTTGTATATAGCCATGTTTTCAAAGTTATTAGATGGCTACAGTAATTCCCACCCCATTTTTATACTTGCAAGAAGTCAAATATTTAATTGTACATTAAAATAGTTCCTATCCATTAATCATTTAAGTACAATAAGAATAACACTGTAGCAATTTGAGAGTGGTCAAGTGCAGCAATTATCAAATGATCTGATCATTTAAGTGCTCTTTTGGAGGACGTATGGATTTGTTGCTCAATGATGTTCCTGTTTCCTCTCACTTTTGCATAAAAACAAACAAGGTTAAATTCAAGACTAGAGTTTGCATGAAGACTTTCAGTCAAGTTTAGACACATATCATAGTTCTTTTAGCCTGCTAGATTTCATTTGTTTACACAACATTTGCATTTCCATCCTACAATTCTTACTAAAACAAGTAAGGATGGAATTTGACAATAATTTCCTTCTCAGTGGAATCTATTTTCTTCCTAGGGGATCAGGTTCAGCATTCTTTTCTCCCTCTGAGGCCTGGACCAAGGCAGATAGACTGGAGGGAGGGCTCTGCTTCTTCAGGCTAGCCCTGATAGAGCTGGACCAGACTATTCTCTCCTTCATAGGCCAAAAGATGACTGTTAAGGAGGGAGGAGCCTCTTTCTTCAGGCTAGCCCTGATGGATCTGGGCCAGCCTATTCTCTCCCTCACAGGCCGAAAGATGACAGTTAAGGAGGGAGGAGAAAGAAGCTGAAATTCTGACATAGGTTCAAGTAGTTACATGAGGATATGTTTTTAAGTTTGCTGTGTGAGAAGGTATGCTATAAAGCTTACCCCACAAAATACATTATCACGACACCAGCACACAACTTCCCTCAAGGCTGTTTAATTGTCAGAGGAGGAGAGCACCTGGCAACTCTCCAAGTACAGTTCTGCAGCTGTGAAGAAAGAGGAGCCACGACCCTTCCACATCTTCAGCATGTTCCCAGATACTAAATGGCCAGGTAGGTACTACCTGGTTCTGTGAAGTTGTATTTCATTAAGGAACTGCAAAAGGCAAAATATTAACAATATATTAACAATACATTCAAATCCCATGATTTAGCTTCTCTGCCACAAAGATCTTTATGGGTCAGGTCCAGGAGACTTAAATGACCATATCTTCCCATACAAGCTGTTTTAGCTATATGTGGTTTTTCTTGAGTCTGTTTATTTGTTTGTTTGTTTATTTGTTCGTTCCGAGTCCTACTTTTTGAGAAAATGCAGGATATGAATAAAATGGATGAGTGAGTAAATGTATTGCATGCACACACCTTTATTGTTATACATCAGTTAATTCTATTTTTGTTGTTTGAGTCAACTTCAACTCATGGTGATCCTGTGAATGAGAGACATCCAAGTTGCCCTATCTTCAACAGTCCTGCTCGGATCCTGTAGGCCCAGATCCATGTTCTTCCTGATTGAGTTTATCCATTTCTGGCACTCTTCTTCTTTCTCTGCTGCCTCCATCTTACCAAGCATTATTGTCTTTTCAAATGAGTTCTGTCTTCTCATTATATTGCCAAAGGTTGACAGCCTCAGTTTAGTCATTTTAGCGTTTCTACAATGAAAGCAAGGAAAAATCCATGGTCCTTCTCTTCCCAAGGTTATGTAGGATTTAGGCCACACATGTTCATATTTTTTCATTGTAGATATATATTACAGTTGGCCCTCCATATCCATGGATTTTTTTTAAATCCACAAATTCAAGCATCCACATCTTAAAAATATTTTAAAAGCATAAATTCAAAATAACAAACCCTGATTTTCCATGTTATACAAAGTACAGCATTTTACTATTCTATTGTATTTAATGGGACTTGAACACCCACAGATTTTGTTATCCATGGGAGGCCCTGGAACCAAACCCACTGCATTAGATTTAAATTGTGACTTTTCTCCAATGAAATCAAGGTGCAATCCATAGGTCTCTTCCTCACCCATTTAGGCTCATACAGACCCTGTGAGAGGGGTAAAAGTGTGTAAGAGAGTGTGGCTGGCTAAAGTTCATCCCATATGTTTCATTGCTTTGCCATGACATGAACATGGATGTCCCAATCCCATTCTAAGACTTCATCCATTACAACCAAGTAGTTCTCATATCTCAAAAAGAATTTAATAAGTATTTGTTCAACAACATGGCTTACTATTCATAGTGTTGATTCCTTAGTGTACTTGAGGGAACACCTTCTTCCCTATTGTCCGTCCCGCACATTATGGTCCTCTGGAAGAAATCTATTAGGGCCAAAAAAAATCTAGGCTAACATCAGTTTCCCAGAGGGCCTTTTCTATTACTGCTCCAAAACTATGGAATGACCTGCCGGAGGAGATCCATCACATTTTCACTCTGACAGGTTTTAAGAAAGCACTCAAGACGGATCTTTTCCAACAGGCCTTTCCAACTTAGTTACCCTCTCCAGATATACAGATATTTGTCCCCTCATCTGTCTATTCTTCACCGCCTATCTTTCTGCCTATTTTTTTTGTTTAATGTCTTTAATATTTTTAATGTTTTTATACTATTACTGTTTAATTCTGTTTTAGTATTGGAATTGGGGGGGGGGTAGGTCTAGGGTTTGATTTTTTTTTTAACTCTATTATAATTTGCTGTATTATACTGTTGTAATCTGCCCAGATTCTTTGTGATTGGGTGGGCTAGAAATAAATTATTATTATTATTATTATTATTATTATTATTATTATTATCATCATCATCATCATCATCATCATCATCATCATTAGTGTTAATAGAACTGTCTCCTTAGAAGAATGTGGCATCAAAAAGATGGTAGTTCCATTGCCCTTCTCTGCCATTCTGGGATAGTGACAGGACAACTGAATTGCAGCTTGGTCAAAGTTTTCTATGATTCTTGCACTTATTCTGTTTACAAAAAAATCAAACATGGATATTCCCATTGGTGAGCAGTTACACTATTTGCTGTCATCAAAAGTATGAACACAAGATGATGAGAGGAAGGAAGACAGAACTGCTAGCTGCTGGCAGGCATTTTGCTGTCGCTGAGATGTTATTTGGCTAAGACAATTTAACTAACCATAATGGGTTCTTATGTTACAGCAGCCTCTTAAAATTCTTCCATATGGTGGCTGCTTATGTTCCAGCTTCTATTAGAGATGTCTCTCTAAATTCTTCCTCACCAGCAGATTCTTTATGTAGTGGCCACGCAGAACAATAAGGGTGTACTTCAGATTCCAATTAATCTGTAATGAGGGAAATTCTCAGTTTTCTGACAGATATTGAATAAAATCTACAGGTAATTATTCCCATAGTTTCAAAATACTCACATTTTTTTCCCTCACAAAAGAGGGGAAATACATCACAGTGTTTAAAAACTGCACATTTTCAAGAAACTCATGCCATTTTATTTGGAACTGAACCACTTTCTGAAGAACAACTGTACAGCTGTAAGTCTGGCTCCAACCATGAGTATTTGATTATGCACAAATTTTGAGAGAGAGGAACCAAACAGAAATGAATGGATTAGAAACAAGGGCCTGTTACAGACTGTCAAAATAAAGCTGCTTCGGGTCTCTTTGGAGGTATGCTGTTTAAATGATGCATGCATCCGAAGAATCCAGAAGCTGCACCAAAGCTGTACTCCAGTGCTTAGGAATGGAGTGTGGCTTTGGCGCGACCTCCGGACTCTTAGGACCCATGCATCATTTAAATAGCATGCCTCCAAAGAGACCCGAAGCAGCTTTATTTTGGCAGTCTGTAACAGGCCTAAGAATAAATAAAAGTGTACTGAATACTGGAATTTTTGGGTTAGTTTTATAGTTTTGCTTGATAGAGAGACCAAGGGACATAGGAAAATCACCATCAATCCCTTCTCACTCTCTAGTCTAAAGAACTACCAAACAATAGGCTCTCTGTGCTCGGCTCCCTTTATTTCTTGACCTGTCTACCTATTCCAGTTCTCCAATTTCTTCTCATCTTTACAAAGGGACGAAACAGACCAGCAGGAAAAAGTGGCTTGAAGCTGCCTTTTCTGAATCTGGAGTGAAGCCTTAGGAACCTCACTGCTGGCTCCAAAGCCGCCATGAAGGCAGACGGACCAACTGCAAGGGGCGGGAAGAACATGACTTTTCCAAAGCCTCAGTAAAGTCTCAGCAACTGTACTGCCAGCCCTGAACCAGCTGTGAAGTCAGACAGACCAATCTCACAGAGCAGCAGTGAACACAGTTTTAAGTCATGGCACTGCATTACTTTTTTTTTCTGCTGCTTTGTCATGTGCATGTGCAGAAGTGCAGGGACAAAGAAGCACTGCCCACAAAGATAATGGCTATGTTGGCATCACAATGAACCTGCACATTGTTTCAGCCATACCACTCATGTCAGTAGCATAGAGGTAACAATATTGTGGATGCCATGTCACCCATGTGGCCTGCACTGGCACTCACCCTGCAATCCACAGGCAGAGTGGCCAGCAGAAAAATATTCCCACTAACCACAGCAACACCTGCATGCATTCATAATACTGATGACACGGAGGAAAATGAGACAGCTCCTAAAGCGGGTGCCACAGTCATTCTGCATTACACTGCCATCACTGCCATCCTGGTGCTAACAAATAGTGATTTGAGAAACCCATGTTTTTCTTCTCGTTCATTGAGAACTTGAGGAGAATTTTTTAAAAAAATATTCATTCCACAAGTCCCCTTTCAAAAGGTGATTTCTTCTCTCCCTTTCAGCAGCTAGCGAAATATTTTTCACAGATTTCTCGAATGACAATAAAAGACAAGTCGAATAATTACGCTAATTACTTTGCATTTCAAACTCAATTACCATGTCAAAAGGAAGTTTGGCAGAGGTTTAAAGAACATTCCTATGCTTAAAAAAAACCTGAAGGCACACACACAAAAGGGGGAAAAAAGCCCAGTCTCAACAAATAAACTGTGATTGAAGCCCTAACAAGAAATGCTAGAGTTGAGGGGACCCTCAAGGACCATCCAGTCCAACCCCCTTCTGCTATGAAATAATACATAGGAATACATGGATCCTAGAGGACATGTAATCTGACCCCTATTCAACATCAGGATGGCACTGGAAGATGGGACAAACCAAGGGTTTTCTTGGCATAAAGAGGAGTTTTGCCATGGGCTGCCCTTGACGCTGAGACAGTGTGACCCTCACAGATGAGAAGGGGAGGGTGGTGTGTCAAATGGCAATGCTCTTCTGCCAAATAGGAATCCTCAAAAAGGAGCGCAGTGGGGTGCAATGGCAGGAATTCTGCCATGGATAAAACCTAGCATTCAAAGGGATTGCCAGGGGTCATCCAACCCCCCCCTTCTACTATGAAGGAATACCTAGGAGTTGGAGTTGAAGCTGAGAGCCTGTGACTTGACCAAGGTCAGCCAGTGAATTTCTATGGTGAACTGGGAGGCTAGAGTCCTGATCCCAGCTCAGCCATGTAAATGCTTATGGTTCTGCCCTTAGGTTTTGTTTCATTTCAAGAAAGCCTCTTTAAATAATAAAGTGACAATTTATTTATTTATTTATTCATTCTATGATTGGTTTGCTTTTGGGCAAGGATGGTTCAGAATGTCCCGGAGGCTGAGACAATATGACTTACCCAGGTTTACCTCTGCATTTACGTGGCTGAGCTGGGATTAGCACTCTAATTATTATTATTATTATTATTATTATTATTATTATTATTATTATTGCCCAGCTCTTCTGCCAAAAGGCTATCAGAGCAGCTTACAAATTGTTAGACATTTCCCTGCCCTCTCTCTCTGCACCTCTCCCATGGTGATGCTAAGGTCATGCAATAATAATAATAATAATTGGCAAGGAGAGTGCACATTCTCTCAGCCTCAGAGGCAGGGCATGACAAACCTCTCTCTCCAGCTCTCTCAAGGTGATGCTAAGGCAAAACTACTTTTATTTTGCATTATATATATATATATACACACACACACACACACACACACACACACACATGGCAAGGAGAGTTCAAAATATCCATGAATAAGAGAATGTGATGTATCCAAAAATGGGGTTGGATGAGATGATCCAATGCTAAAATTTCACCCTTCTTCTCTTCTGTGAGAATTTGAATGGCAGAGCATGGCATAAAGGGCAAAAGGCCTTCCCTTTTGTTCTCTTTTGTTTTTCAAAGCAAAGCTGTAAGTGAGCAAAGTTAGGGGGGGAATCACCCTAACAAAGGAAATAGCCTCTGGTAAAATCCAGGATGAATGGTAGCTTTTCTTACACAAAATACCCAAATCCTGGCCATCCGATTGTCAGCTGAAAGTTTCATCTCTTCCCTTCATTTCGAAATGATTAAAAATCAAAATTCTTACTCATGATCGAGAAGTGATCAGAATTTCTTCTCTATAAAATGCTTTCAAAATTTTCGAATTAGACATATTTCTACTAATTTTCAAATTTTGGAGAATATTCTTTACATCCCTACTAACAAAGAGGTGCCCATGCCACTTGTGTATGTACCAGGTGTCCAACTTTGCCTTAGAAAGTTACACTGTATCCCCACTGTGTAGCTTTTATGGCTGCACAGAGTTAACAAAGTTGCACTGTTTTGCTGTGCCAAGAACAACACCACCAACAACAAATGAACTTCCCAAGTGCTGTTTTATATTCCTGCCAGTGTTTTCTAAATGGTCAGGAAAACCAGATTTCAACCACATTCAGGAAATTCTCTAATACCCTTTCCATCCGTACCCAAGAATAATCTGTCATACTGGTTCCAACTCTTATAAAACATTTATCCAGTATTTTGCTTTTATCCAGAAACATTTATTGGTCATTGACAGAATCTTCCCAATTCCACTGATGCATCAATGGCAGAAACTGAGTAATGGCAGCCCCTAGGGTAGGAACCTAAGGTGATACATAGACAGCATAGAAAGGACCCCATTCCCAAGAGACATAGAGGCTACTCCTTACAGGACCAGACTTATGGAGAGTAGCAGAAAAGGGCTATCACTAAGAACTTGAAGAGGTTATCTCCAAATTCAACAAGCTTGGGGAAACTCTTCTGTGTGCCATATCAAGTTATATGCTGTCACTGCACCTGAGCATCAGTGATTCAGGGCATGTACTACAAAACTTCAAGATTTATATTTATTTCCATGTGTGTAGAACTCTTCTGGCAGAATGTATAACAGACACCCAGATATTTGCCATTTCACAGGAAGGGAACTGTGTTTAGTTCTGAAGTTGGATAGAAAAGAACAGCTGAAGCTGACTTAAGAGGACCAAAACTTTTGTTTTTAAAGAAGTAAATGCTGGGTGAGTGTATGAATGTGTGTGTGTTGGTGTGTGTGTGCTGCAATAAACTCGGTATTGCAAGTATTAGGTTGGATTCTCTGCAAGCTACTTTGAGTGTCAAAGAGAAGATAAAAGTGGGTTACAAGTTAAAATTTACAGCCACTGTCACATATTTTCAGAGAAGCCATTTTTATGTTGAGATTACTCAATTGTGACTTTCTTTAAAAAAAACACAAAACTTTCATTGATAATTTGTCCTCAAAAGAAGATATAGTTCTATACCCATCCTGCAATCTATTCAAGACCCATTCGCTATGGAAGTTGGAAAGATGTCAGGGCACATCCATTTAGGCATGGAACATTTTTTTTTAATGAGGATGGTCATATGAGAGGAGGGAGCACATAATTGATTCCTAACTGCATTACATGCCTCCAGAAGTAGAAGAGATATAATTGATCAAACTACAAATGGACACTATACATACTAAAATCAAATTATGGCCAGAAAACTAAAGCTATGTAGTGTAGCTACCATCTGTTAACATTGCTAATGTATCCAAATTAGGATTCTATTGATCACATAAGATATATAATACATGAAAGGTTAAAAACATAGAGACAAAAGAAAAGACTTATACAGGTAATGATGTCCGCAGACACCATTAACATCCTTGGTGTAATGGACCTGAAATTCAAGTAATATTTCATTTTGGCAAGAACATTATATGGCTTTGTTCCTTAGAAATGACTCCAGCCCTCCTACTTCGAAAAATGCCTTCATCAGGAACCCTCTATAGATTGCTTACAGTACTATTGTAACCCAAACAGAGAAATGCAGGATTTTAGCTCAGTATATTCCATCATTCTGCCCTGTTTTTGATTCTGATATCAGCTTGTACCATGGAACAGAGGTGTGCTGTTGAAAGCAGGATTCTGAAGAAGATTTACAAACATGTCTTATTCTTAACAAGAGAGGCTTTCCCAGAAGGAGAGAAGGGAAAATCCAGATATAATATCATTATAAGAGACCTCAGAGGAGAAATGTACATTTACTAGTTCAGTTCTTCAAAACAGAAGCAGTTTATGATGTCTCCATTCCTATAAGTGTTTTGGTAGGAGTTTCCAAAAGACTGAAATATAATCATATAAATTCTTCCATATAGATAGCTAGATAGATATATAAACAGATAGACACATTTGAGTCAACAAACAATCATATGCATATGGACTGGGGCAAGAAATGTAATCTTCTGTGCATGTTTCTGGCACAGAAAATAGTGTTTAGCGGGGGGAGGGGAATAGTGTTTCTGCACAGGAAACAATATTTTCTGCATATGAACCTACTTTTCTATGCAGAAAATGTGTGTATGGGAATGCGTATATATGGCCTTTACTGACACCCTCGTCACATGCAGAGCACCCACACGCCCCTCAACCCTAGCACCTGACGAGGACATAACAATGGTGGCGCCCTGTATACAAGGAGCCGCCATTATTATGTAAGCACCCCACGGTGTCTGCATGGTGCAGCACGGCACTTTCGTAATGAGTGCGCCAGTGGCACACTCATTACACTGCCGCTGCGGCTTGAGAAGAACCCAGTTTTCACTGGTTCTTTTTCCGCCGGTGGGAAGCCACATGGTTTGGCGGCTGCAGCTTCCCTCTGGTGGAAAAACAGGTGGTCTGTCCCGCCTTTTTGGGTGGTCTGTCCCACACCAAAGTGTTCCAGATGGGCTATACATACATATCTCGCAGATGATTTATGCCCATTAGATCACTTCCAAAATCATTTAACTCTCTCAAGCTCCTTATAATTACATAGCACCAAGAGACAAAGGACATGATTTTTAAAAGGCAATTAACAATTACATGGAGAATATACCATTTATTCTAATATGAGATGGGATGCAATCAGCACTAAGGGGGCAATGTATTAATGAAACAACATACTTTTGAAAAAGGGCAGCCTGAAGAGGCCAAGGCTTGAAGTAGAAATAAAACATTCAGAGAAACTCAAAAATACACTGGGTGGGGGTGGGGGGAGAACATTCTCTGTCAACATGTACAAATGAACACTGAGCTTCACAGCCTGAAAGTATATAAAATTATGAAGGGTGAAATGCAGTATGTTAAGACATGATGAATTTGAAATAAAAATTATACATTATTAGCAAATTCAGACAAAGCAATCAATGTTTGAAATCACCTCAAAGACAAAATTAGGAAAAATAATTTTGACTGTTTTTTTTAAAGAGATATTTCAGTGACCAGCAATGACATAAAATAATAGCAATATGCTTGCCACATTCTGTAGAAACTATCACCAAGCTAAACTTTAATCAGGTATATCAATAAATGGGTAATAATAATAATAATAATAATAATAGGATTTATTTATATGCCGCCCAATCACTGGGAATCCGGGCAGCTTACAACAAAGGGGATAATAGATGGTTCCCTGCCCTCAGGCTTACAATGTAAAAAGACACGACACAAAAGGAGAAGGGAATGGTGAGGGGGAGGGGATCAGGTCCAGCATTCTTCTCTCTCTCTGAGGCCTGGACCAAGGCAGGTGGACTGGAGGGAGGGCTCTTCTTCTTCCAGGCTAGCCCTGATGGAGCTGGGCCTGCCTGGTCAACTCCTTCGCAGGCCGGAAGATGACAGTTATGGAGGGAGGAGTCTCTTCCTTCAGGCTATAATGTGCTACTTACCAATGTGCTACTTAGAAAGAATAATGAGAACTAAAGCCAAACTTAATTTTCCTATTTCTGGATGTTACGTTTTGCAGTATTGGAAGTGCAATGCCCTGTTCCACAAAAAGGCAAAAATTGGCACCATAGTCTTGAAGGCATCATCATTAATGGGCATAAATAGTCTTCATTTAAAATAATATTTTGACACATTGCAACTCAAGCAATTATTACAAATTAATTGAACTCACCAGGATGCAGATTACATTATTTTAGAAGCTCCTAAACATGGATGCAACAAACTGACTCAGTCAGTTTGAACCAAGTGCAGTTGGGTAGATGATGCCAATTTAAATCCTTTTTTGAAAGACAACTTGTATGGTATGGAAACACTGGTACAGAAAACTTCCTATTTTAAGTCCTATTTTAAGCCATTCACTATTCATTAACCCTAGTAAAAGAATGAAGTTCAGGAAATGGGAGAATAAATGATCTATATAATGGGGCAATACTGAAAACAAGGAAGCAGATTAGAAAACAATTGTCAGGAGCTACCTCCTACTGGTTTCAATTAATGCAAATGATTCCTTTTTTTAAAAAAAAAAATCATTTTAAAATTGAAAAACAAAACCAGAGAATGTTAACCTGATTTGATTTAGGATTATGACTGCTAAAAATAATTTGAAAGGTATGCATTAGAAATATACAACATTCCTGTGAATATCCAGTCTAATAAAGCTCAAAGGAGTAAACAAATATGACAGCAGGAGGAAAAATAATAATACCTTATGAAACTTAATATGGAACACAGGCATTTTAAAGCTTGCCTCAACTAAACATAGATAAAATTGTCTTAAAAATGAATCCTGTATAGCAGTTATGAATGTGTAGCCTAGAGTCAAGTACTCATAATTATTATGTATATATGATTTCTATGTACCCTCAGTGTAAGGGGCTACATAGGGACAGGGAAAGTCCTCCAGTCAAGTCACATATTCTCCACTTCAGGAGAAACATGCCAAAAGAATCTCTTGATGGGGGATTCCCTGGGTCTGAAATGATTTGAAAACAAACAACACACATACACATACACCATTTGCTAGGAAGCAGTTTCTATGATCAATGAGTTTTTGTTCTCCTGTCACTCGGAAAGTAGCTGATGGTACCACTCCATTCAAGTGAGTCATTTCTGGTACAATGGGAAATTGTAACAATGATCCTTCTTCTACCTGTTGTGCCAGAGATTGCTAATGTGAGATGGTGGAAACAGCAGCTAAATACTTACTGAGCAACAGGAGAAGAGACCCTCCATTGGTTGCAGTGTTTTCTTCCCAAGAAATGGGTGCTGGGTGAGTCAGATTGGGAATTACAGTATAGTCTCATAACTAAAGTGCTTACACACGTGTAAATCATATACAGAATTCTGGTCAATCTTTACTGGTGACTAAGGGCCAAGACAGACCAGCAAAAAATGGCAGCTTTGGAGTGGTGTGTGGTGTGTGGCGTACACACGGTGCACACCACAATGCCACGTCTAAGGTGGCACCATGCCTTCCTGCTGTCCACACAACAGGTGGTGTCACAGCATTTCTGCGGCACAGCATTTGCATGTGCCGTGGCACAGAAACTCTGAAAACTCGCTGCCACGGTGGAAAGGACACCTTTTTCCCACCCCAAAAAGGAGCAAAGTTTTTCAGCTTTTTTTTGGGGGGGGGGGGGCAGAAAAATGCCAGATGGAAGCCACAGCATACAGTTGCTGTGGCCCCAGTCCAGTACTCAAAGGGGTAGCACAGAGCCAACTCTTTACAGCTGTCTGTTCAGCCCTAACTCCATTAAATGTAAACTATGCATACAAATATATGAAGCAAGAAATAAAATACAGTCCAACAAATAATAATGCTGGTGGAAGCGAATCTATTAAACCTCCAAGAGAGGAGAAGGGAAGAAAATGTTTGCCATCAAACTTCACATACCTTCAGCTAGAACTGGCAATGACCTGGGAATCAACTCATTTTTTTTAACCAAATGACTGACTATAGTCACTGACACTCTCAAATAAATTAATGAGTGAAATAAGATCAAGTAACTTGAAGCTGAACAATAATATTTATGTATTATATATTAAGTACTGTATATACTCATGTATAAGTCTTAAAAAATTAGTGAAAAATTGACCAAAAAAACCCCTGAGTCGACTTATCCACAGGTCAATGTAAGTACTGTACTTTAACTTTTATATAAAAAAAGGAATCACCCCCTGGTTAAAGGCAAGAGTATAATCTGTCCTAAAGGCATTTGCACCTTCTAGTCTCTCATCCATCCAGCCTTTTGTGTGAGCACAAACAGTTATGCCTGCTGGTATTCTGTAAGTTCTTTGGCATTGTTTCCCCTTTGTTTCATCATTTACCTCCTTTGTTAAATGCTCCTAATATTTACGCACAACTTATCCATGGGTCATATCAATATCCATAATTGTGTCCCCAAACCTGTCCTTGACTTATATATGAGTTCGACTTATAGTTGAGTATACAGTATATGGTATATTAATTAGACAGACACATATTTTCAAGTGCGTAGAAATTTATGGTAGGATTTGCTAGAATAGTTAATTTAATAAACAATGACAAGAATTCTGTTGGGTAGTTATGAAGCACTATAGTTAAGAAACTATGCAGTGGCTGTCATCTCAGTCCCCACAATCCATACCTATTGGGCAGCAGCCATTGCATCCTCTGAAGGTCTTCTTTCCTATTGAGTGGGAAGCAGCTAAGTAACTTTCCTGTACTTTCCCATGAGTTATTTTCATTGCAACATGCAGAGCCAAGGTCCTTGTCACAAATCACTCTTGTGCTGGAGATTGCTTTTGTGAAGTGGGGTGGAGCCATCAGCCAGCTGCTTTCTAAGAAGCAAGGGGACAGACCCCCATCGATCACAGTGGCTACTGACCAGTAAGTGGGGATTGGAGGATTTTCATTGTCCCTATGTATCCTCTAAACTAGGAAATACATAGGGATCTTGAATTTGAAACAGTCATGAATGCATAACCCTAGCTTGCATATTTGTAAGTGCCCAACAGGATTCTGGCCAACATATGAATTATATCAGCAGTATTATATGGTATCCTGTGCCATGAACATTATGTTTCAATATGCAGCCTATTCTGCTCTGTTGAATTTGCATTTATACTTTTTTTGTAGTATTAAAGTTTTGAGAATTTTTAAGCAGCCTGCCAATAAATTGCATACCTCTTTGAAAACTCTTGGCTCCAGTATTGGGACTGCTGTTTTCTTTTTTGTTTGTTTGTTCTCCTGGCAGTTCCTATAAGTTAAACAAAAATGTCCCCTCATAATGCACACATACAAAACAAACACAGAAGTACTAGGCTGATTAATGATGAAAATACAAGCCATCCATCCTATGCTTCCAATTTTTAAAAGAACATCAAACAAGGCAATGGGTATCATTTATTATTGTTTGGTGTTTTCAAGTCAACTTTGACTTATGATGACCATATTGGAGGGTTTTCCCAATAGGAATGATCTGGAGGAGGCTTTCCATTGTCTTCCTTTAAGGCTGAAAGAGTGTGACTCACCCAAGGCCACCCAAAGCATTTCCATGACTGCCTGGAGATTTGAAACCTGGTGTTCCAGAGACCTAGGCATGGTACAGACTGCCCCAAAGGGGCGGGTCTGTGGTGTCCCTTTTATCTCCGGGTTGGGGGCAGGGCAGCCTCACCGACAGCCCTGCGACCCCAAACGTGAGTTTTTCCGGGCCATGGAGAAGCAGTAAAATGCTGCTTCTCTGTGGCGCAGAAAAGGGTGTCCTTGGGGCTTCATGCCCCTGGACACCCTGGGAGCTGCAGCCATGGGAGAAAGGGGCCACCCAGCCCCTTTCTCCCTGGCATCATTCCCACAGCCATTTGGTTGCTGCGGGAATGGTGCAGCACCAAAAAGGAGCTCCGTTTCGGAGCTCCTTCCCACACTGTGCCCAGGCTGCCATAAACGGCCCAGGGAGGTGCTGAGATGTCACGCACATGCCACACCATGTGGACAGGAGACTGACATGATGAAGCTGCCACCACATACTATGGTTGCGGGGTGTCCAGACGCTCCGCCCCCACGCAACCCTAGTACATGGCCAGGCCGGATGTACATCTCTAGTTCAAGGGTGAAATGATTCACTATTCCAACATATATTATCCAAAATAATTCTTTGGTGCTAACTGATCAGTGTGAGAATGAGCTATTTGAACTGGGATTTATACAACTGGCACTATAATGAGAGCCAGTAGTAAAATGAACATTAAAGAATTATGCCAGGAATTTAATACCACTTATATCATGATGATGATGATGATGATGATGATGATGATGATGATGATTAACATTATTAATATTCTATCCTGCCTTTTCAATAAGATCGAGGCGGCTTTATATTATAGGGAACTGGAACCATTTCTTCTCATCATTGTAAATTCAATTTCTAAACTTACATTTCCCATAACAGCGTACAACAAATGGATGTACAGTATATATCCAGCATTAAAAAACACCCTGAAAGCTAAGAAGGAAAATGGATATTAAAACTCCAGCTTGTCTTACCCCAATGCTGCCCTGAGGGATGCCATTGTGTTGGGTATCCCTTGGCCAAGCAGTTGCTCAGAGTCTGTGCTGCATGAAATATCACAATGGCATTGTGACTGCAAGATTTCTAATAAGATTTCACAACAGATCCTGGAAAATCTTGTGGGACAGAAAATCTCATGAAATTTTGAGCACGATTTCTCAGCTGGACCTTCCAAGGTACCAAGCAGCAGATTTTAATTTGCTTTCTTGTGGTTCTTCGTTATTCAAGTGTTTCTTTATTTTACTTTTCCTTATTTCTTATTTATACTATTCGCCATTCCACACACTTTCAATGTGGTTGCAGACATAGAATTTGATGCACTTCCAAGAATATCCCATGGCTCATCTGAAATATATTGAACCAGTTGGATGTAACTGTCAGATTGCAAAACAGAATACATGCATGTTTGCATCTTTTGTTTACTTATGCAGGTTCCCTCTATTACAACTGGAGCAGAGCCTTTACCCAAAGAAGGAAAAATGCACCACAGTAGGAAATGAAACACACTGTGTTGTAGGGTGAACAGCAGCAAACAAATCTAAAAAACAATGATGCCACAGATTAATCTACGGGTAGCAAAAATGACAACCTGCCTACAGTTAATTTAATTTGCCAGTTGAAGACGGCATGTATGTTCAATGGAAGGGATTTATAGTCCATTTTTTTTTCAAAGGATATAAGACAATGAGAACTGAGGATATAAGAAAGTGCAAAGATATAAGACAGTGAGAACTGAGGTCTTGGCAAAGAACATGCAGTATTTGCCACCCTAATGAAATATGGTTAATTTATTCTTTGCTAATTGCCATTAATTTCTCAGCATTAGAACTGAAAGAATAATGCAATAGAAACTGTAGTAATGTGTTTGTGCCACTCAGCCTACCTGTTATGCCATCCCCCGCCCCCCGAAGTTTTGTTCTGAATACTGAGATAGAGAGAGAGAGAGAGAACTCAAAAGACACTATTCAATGTCTGTATGTATTTATTGGGACAGAGTTCAGTACCTTGGATATAATTTCTATAGTTCAGTTAAAACATGGAGTGGATTCACTACCCTATTGAAATAAGAGGCACCAGCTGCCACTGGTTTAAAAAGGGAGAGATAGGAGGTGATGTTTGAAATCCTGGAGATCTGTTGCCAGTACAAGTGGAGAGAAATTAGCTCAGTCAACATGTTCCCTGACCTAATTTTCCTATGATTTAATTGCCTGGCCCAGTTTTTCAAATTCTCACTCTTCATTTACACTTTGATATTATTTTTGTCCAGATGGTCAAGACCACACTGTAAAAATGTCACAGATATGAGAATTTGGAGTGGGCAAGAGGGAAAACAGACTAAAGTGCTCTGTGAAAGATTATTTCAAGATGTGGAATAGAAATGGAACTTTTTTATTGTATTATTGTTAATAAATTATTCTATCATGGTATCAAACTGTTATTTCATTTGAACAAATTACTTCATAAAAGTTCTTATATTCAATAGTGTTCTAACTTTAGAAGATACTGTTTCTAAATGTCATATACATCAATGATGGGTCTTGATCCAATGTTAAATATGAAATATGTGAACTGAACAAATATGATGTTTTCACCAAGATGTCTTGCTAATCTGTCCAGTGCAGATGCAGCCTTATATATCCCAAAATTAAATTAGATAGAGCCACATCTTTTTGTGTGTGTGTGTGTGTGAATGGTGTGCATCATTGTTCCATTGGCTATGAGCTTTTCCAGGGTGCAGCTACAGGCATTATTGAGGGCATTCCGCAGCCCCCAAAAACCTCTTCCTATCAATGAAATTTTCCTTCAGTTCCTACATATCTAGCACTGCTGTAATTGTGTAAAGTCAGTTGAGCATTTAGAAATACAGTTTATGCATCCAAAGAATGAGGACAAAGTTATCTAGAATTTGTAAATTCAACAGATATAAGGTGCAAACGATTTTCAGTGTCTCACGCTCTGCCATGCTAGAAATCCTCCATTTGTGTACAACCCATTTATTTATTTAGGATTAAATAATAATAAAATCATAATAATAATAATAGAATAATAATAATGTTGTATTTATGACCACGATTCCGCAATGATCCATAGCAGTGTACAGTCAAAATTGGCAATAAAAAATTTAGTCCCTACCCCCCCCTCACTCCCTCCAGCTGCTGAGGACAGTTGGCCATGGAGGGAGGGCTAGGTACTTCAGGGCACGCCCGATGGTGTTTTGGACCCGCCCTCTCACCCATCCGGTTCTGTGCTGTAGTTTAGCAAATCCAGCAGGATCGAAACTTTTTAGATTATCCAGTCTTTTTTGGACAAGGATGGACTTTGACGTGGCTTCGGGCTGCTTTTTTTTTTGGGGGGGGGGGAGGCCATCTAAATACAAATGTCCCCAGAAAGCCATTTTATTTGGCCCACATATTTTGGGCAATTATTTCAGTTTATAGGATGGTGTTTCAACTATCTATTTTGATTTATTTAGATATGAGGTTTTCCATAATAATGGAAGTCAGGAAGGCTTACATGTTCTTTAAAATAACTACAGATTAAAACATAAACAAAATATCAGTAAACACACACACACACACACACACACCCTATAGAGCGCAAATCATTTAAAAGTATTAAAAGAGAGAGAATATTTGTTTAAAATATTAGGCAAACACAACATAGAAGCCAGGACAGTCATTTTCTAAAGCGGGAGAATGAGACAAAGTTTTCAAACATCCTGGGCCCTTCAGGGAAGGAATTCCAAATATTGAACAGCCACAAGACAGAAGCCACTTTCCCCACATCAGCCAACTAACCAACCTGGGATGCACTGGGCAGAGAGAAGGGTCTCTTCCAAAATCTAGACTTGAACAGCGTATATAGGGAGATGCAGTAACAAGCATAAAGGAAGCTACTAACTCTAATTTATAATCAAACACTTCCAAGGGAATCTACAGAGTCATGTGCCTAAACAAATGATAGTTATGCTGAGAGCCTTTTGCCAAAGAGCCTGGAGTGGTCATAGCTTTTATTAAACAAAAATAAAATAAAGATAAACCATGCAGTCCTTTTTCACTGAAACTGTGCCAATTCAGGTATGTTTTCTGTCTATTTGCAACAGCTAAAATCGGTAATGATTTAAACCGTATAACATATCATTTGCACTTTAAGAGCTCTTAGGGGTAATCATTAACGAATCCCTTGGCAAGGAGAAGCGGAGCATAAACAAGAAGGAGGCAGATGTGACAAGGCAGATTTTTCTTTTTGTTTTGTTTTTAAACAATATTGCACCTTCGTTTTTTTTACAATGCTTATACAATCTACGGTACCAAATATCTATCGTTGAAACAGATGACTGGTTTACCTTTTCTGGGATGATTTTTACTGATCAGTGCCACCTTATATCATCCTTCTTTACAACTAATTTTTTTTGTGCACACACATATGACCCCACCAAGCTTACAGACTGTTAATCAAGCAGCCGTGTCTGTGGTTGATTTATATGATGTCTGTTTTTAAAGTCTTTGGCAGAAGCAAAACTAGGATGTTTAGGGCCCACTGTCAATCTCCATCTATAGTTGATTAGTTTTTATGTTTGCTTGGTAGACACGGGTCTGCTAGAAGGGTGTGATATGGGCTGTCTGACTGAATTAGTTTCTTCCTATTTAGGCACTTACTTTGTAGTGGGATTCAACATGAATGCCAAGAGGAAAGCCCAACTTCACTTCTGTTGTCACTTCGTCACAGAAAGTACAACGAAGTGAAGTTGGTGCTTTCCTCTTGCATTCATGTTGGAATCCAACTACAAAGTATGCCTAAATAGGAAGAAAATAATCATTACAAGCCCATATCACGTGAAGAAAGTGAAGTGTTTTTGATTTGTTGCTGCAACTTGCAAAGACTCTCTGGGGGTCTAGGCATTTACTTGGCTACCTTTGTCTTTCTCTCACCATTACCGTGGTGCCAGAATTCACCCTCCATTCTGCTTTGTATCTACCTTCTGGCTAGAAACAAATAGCCTAGATTAAATGTTCTTTGCCCCATCTTCCTACGTATGTGGGAAGGGAAAATCTCATTTTACTCATTTACTCTGGGAACAACCCATTATCTAAAATTAAAGGAAAATATGTTCCCTGCCCCCTGTGTGTTTGAATGACTAGCTGTGAGCAAATGAGATTGATTTGTGATGCATAATTCTTAATGTTATCACCACAGGCCATTCCCAAGTCTCAGGTTTTCACCCAGAAACCTCAGATCCTGAGATGACCCTGAATTGACAGCCCTATATGGAGATGTTACTATTTTACAGAAACGTTCCCCACAAGTGAGAAACCTTTCCCCCCCCTTATGGGATGCATGAATAACACTCATTGCTTTCCATATGGACAAAGTGTGTGTGTGGGGGGGGGAGGGCAGGGCTAGGCACTCCCCCCTATTCATGTTGCATGAATGACCAGGAAAATAATGCCTGAATAGTGTTAATGCGTATTCTGTCCACTTCAGTGAAGCAAAATAGCTACAACTGATGTGTTATTTATCAGTATGAATCACAAAAACTATAGGATCCCAAGCCAGACATTTTATTTTGCCATGTAACTAGTTACACAAGGCCCTTTTACCATCCCTGGCAATAAAATATAGCAACACATTAAGTAGCTAACACTTTCCTGCTTTTTCATGACATTCCAAATCTGTTACGGTCTATATCTGCCTGATGCTAGGGCCAACACTGAGAAGGTGTTATCACGAGAAAGAGAACATGGAATGCTAGTGGAGGACAAAATGAGAATGATCAATTCTTTTCCTTCATCTATTTTGTATCTGTGTCTGTTTAGCATTTATCAGAACAGTTTAACAGATAATTGATCATTAGTAAAATGCCTGCCTAATGAACCATAAATTAATGAATCATGAATTAAACCCCAAAATAAACACTTAATAGACAAGTTGACTAGGTGACGGAAGTCATTCCAATCCCATTGAAGAATAACCACATTTCCTAATGGGTGATAGTGTGAAGAAACTTCTTTCAAGTCATGTCACTGTAATTTGCAGCATGCAACGAACTCCTAGGGCTATGAACATTTCACTGAAATTTAGGGCTGAAACAGACAGCCCAAATGCACCGTTCTGGTGCCAATTTTAGGGTTAGGGACTGCACGGCAACGAGCACTATAATAGTAGCGTCCCTTCCATACAGGTGCCACCATTGTGATGGAAGTGCTGTGCGGCGTTCATACTTCATCGCGCGTTGCTTACGTATTGAGTGTGCCATTGGCGCACTCATTACACCCACCCTGCGATGCTGAAAGAACCCAGTTTTTGTTCCGGAGGGAAACCACATGGTTTGGCGGGTGTGGCTCCCCTCTGAAGGGAATTAGGCCTCCAGCAGGCTGCCCTTTTCAGGCGGTCTGTCCCGTGCCATTGTTGCCTTTTTTCTTCTTCTTAATCTCATTTAATAATACAGTAGTTTATATGTATTTCTAGAAGTAAACCATTTTTTCCCCAGTTCAGTATTCACAGAAAAATCCATGGTTCAGCTGTGAAGTAATGGTTTGGGAGTCTCTCCCTGTACTCCAGATTCTATTTTAGAATTGGAAGGAATGTAAACTAAATATTATTGGTAGCACCATACTGATGGTCTAATATATTTGTGCAAAACTATATCAAAACTGTGACCATGACACCCATAGGAACGTACTCAGGGGTTGAAAATCTTATCTAAAGAAGCAACAGCCCAGTTTCCACTGTCTTAAAGTGATTTGTTTATTCTGTCCCACTATGTGTGCTTCCTTCTCACACATGTACAAGAAACTCTGGGTCTTGTAGTTTTTAGCAATGATCTGTCATGTAAGATAAAGGAAAACCAATTTCTGTGTGTCCTTTAGTCTCATCCAGTCCTAGTTTACATATACAAGGACGTTCTTGAGAAACACAATGGTTAAATAAATATGGTAAAAACAATGTAGTTTGACTATGAATGTCATATTTAACAGAGATAAAAAATCATTTATATTTTGAACATAGTGATACAGAAAGCTCCCTTTCATTAGATAAAAATTTTGGTCCATGCCAATGTTGTTGACTGTATTGCCTCCAGGGTTTCAGGAAGCATTGTTTCCACTCTATATGGAGATTTTAAGGAATGTACCTGGGACATTTTGAATGCCAATCAGGTGCTCTATGATAATGCTACATTTCCTTCTATTCTCTTTGCAACAAGTCTGTAGGCTTTTCAGGTGAACTAAGGTGGAAAGGCTTCAGTTGGGATATAAATAACCCTTTGAGTCATGGGACTATGAAATAAGGTCTTCAGAGCAGTCTTCACCCAGTTAGTAATATCTGACTGCCTACAAGCTATGGCTTGTGACTGGGTTTGGGTTACCAATGCCTGATTGAAAGGAAGCATCCTTTCTCCAGCAGAAAGCAGCTCCCCATATAGATCTCATTAAAAATAGCTGACTCCAAGGCTAGGTATAAGGATTTCTGATCGTAAAATTGCTTTTTCTCACAGTGTCTCAAGATACTTTTATCAAGAAACTGGAGTTCAAAGAAATGGTTTTTCAGCTTTTATATTGGCTTCATAGCATTCAGTGTTCAGTGGAGCCTTGTAGTGCAATACCTATATATGCCAGAAAAAGCAGAGTTAGCATATGTCCAGAAGAAATACAGTTTGACTGGGACATTCCCTAGTTTGTAGCATATGTTCTTTGCTACTAGTGTAGGTCTCACTTTTTGTAACATCATTTGGACAGCATAATGTAAAATTGAAATTGAGGATCAACCCAAAGTCAACCAAAAGCCATTTGTCACTGCTTCATTTAAAGAGTTCTCTGTGTAGGCCATACACCCCAGTGCCCTTACAGTGAGTGACATTCAGCAATTTGATTCATTTTTCATTTTGCCTCATCCTCTCAATAGCTGAAGAGTGACTGGATTTTGCCAAATGACAGCTAAGGAGCATGATCTAGGTCCCAACAGTATCTCCTTTAACATGCAATTTATGTATTTATTAATATGGGAAAATGTTTAACTAAGTTTTCAAATTCATTAAAGACCTTTTCCCCATGTGTGTGTGTGTGAGGGAGGGAGGGAGGGAGAGGGGGATAGCTGATATGATTTCTTAATGTCAAACTGAAAAGTGACCTAAAAAATATAATTAGATCTTCCCTAAAAACAACACTTGACTTTTGCTCATGCTATAAGATTAATGATGTTTGTATTTTGTCATCAAGAAACAATAGAAGATAAATTAGCTTGGTGTTTTCTTCTCTGTCTTTACTTTATGATACAATTCTCTGTTGATAGCTACTTGGTGGCTCATTTTAAGGCTCCCTGAAACTGTTGCATAAAAATGCAATTAAATTCTTCCAAGTTTTTAATGAAATGGCATTCTGATTATCATTTTAGCATTGCAGGGGGAGACTCCTATCCTTAAAAGTTAGTTGAACAAATTACTATAAACTTGGCCCTGAGCCCCTATGGGTAAATGGCTCTATTAAAGCTTCTGGATTTAGTTTAACCACCTGAATTGGTAACCTAGCTTTCAGTGTCTATGTCAAGTACGTTAACAGAGATTAAGAGCAAATCTGAAAAATGTCTGAAAGCCCAATCAAAATACAGACAGAAGAGGCCCGTGTTTTCATCCACTGATTCAGAGATTACCCATTATTCCTGACAGAACTCCCTGACTGAATATATAGGTAAATTCCAAAATATCTTATCAATGCTTTCCTCTTTGTTTCTTAGGCCCTTTATAAACGGGCACTCTAGTACGTACTATGTACATACTAGGGTTGTCTGGGGGCGTCTCTTCTAGATGCCCCCAACCCTAGTACGTACAGAGTATGTACAAAATGGCGGCGCCCTGTCCACATGGGTGCCACCATTATGACGTTGTGACGAACTGACTTATAAACCAGCCAATCAGAAGTCAGAGATCCTAAGCCAATCAGGTGCTGGCTGAGGGGTTTGAAGATTCCGCTGGCAGTTGGGTGGAGTCAGTTAGGGTTTGGAATCCTGAGGGATAAGGCTGGAGAGGAGTTGGGGAAGACAGTTAGGATTAGAGGAGGGAACTGTAGAGTCCAAGAGAGGACTGGGTTCCGATAATTCCTGAGGGAATAGTTAGTGAGGAAACTATTAGGTCCAGAGAGGGACAGTAGTAGTTTTGGAGAGTCTAGAGAAGAGAGACTCAGTATAACCAGACTCAGGGAAGAGGGGTTTGGGTTACATAATTTCTTGAGTGATAGTATAGCCTGTGTGGCAGAGATATTATTAGAGAGTTAAAACCAGACCTGTATATATGTAACAAAAGAAGACATAGTAACAACCTCATGTCAAAGTTACCTTTGCCTATTCTGTTTTAAAAATAAACTTTTATTCTTGTTTAACTATCCAATTGGCCTGTGTTTTAACATTCATCCATGCTACTGGATACAGAAACCTATTTCCACACTTTCCATGTTATTTCTGTCTCTGGTACCAAATTTTCAGTTAAATAAATAACCCCCAGAACATAACTACCTCATTAACTATGTTTTCCTGTATTCAGATATCTAACTCTCTCCCCAAATCTCAGATTCTTAAGTACTTCAGAGTCCTACTAGTCCTTTAAATCAGAGACAGACAGATGTCAGTTTTCATCCAATGAAAAATGAAAAGTAATTAAATATCAATTTATTTTGGCTCAGTAATTGATTCTTAGGGTAACTATAGGCTAGGATATCACACTCTAAGAATGTTGTAAAAGATGATAATAGACCATTGCATAATATAAGATAAGATGTGAGTAGTTCAGAAAGAAATGCAATAGTAAATGACTGAAACAAGGATAAGTCTACATTTTGCAAGATCTTTCAAATACTGTTTTTTCCAAAACAATTTTGCTGCAACAGAGGATTCCCATAAAACTTGACAAAATAGGTGTGCACTCACAGTTGAATCACAAAGCTTCTATTTTTAACAGCCGAACTCCAGGTGCTACATTTGGAATATGTTGCTACCTAAGCATTTTCTTTGCATACTCTGTGGAATATTGAGCAACAATTTCTGCTCCAAAATAAAATGGTCACCTATTTTTATATCTATCAGTGCAGGAACAAAGATATGTGTTCTGAATAGGCGAGTACACTAGAGAGTTTTGCTGGTGTCTCCAGGGTTTTAATTAGAGATCTTGATAGCTTTTGTGTAACACCTCTAAGGCCTCTTATACTTCAAAATAAATTCCAACTTTTGTTCTCCCTTGATCAGTAGTAAAGCCAAAAATAAGGATAGGTAAAAAGACAATCTTTCTGAGTTAATTAATGTCATTTCCAAATCAAGTAGAATTGTTAAATTGCAAATAAAACTTAGGTAACATTCTCTTCTTCTTCTTCTTCTTCTTCTTCTTCTTCTTCTTCTTCTTCTTCTTTTCCTCCTCCTCCTTTTTGAAATGTAATGGAACATTTTAGATTTTTTTATACTCTTCAACTGTCCTAATTTGGCAGTAACAGTCCCAATTAATTCTCTGCCACCCCACTTTAAAGCTGCTTTTCAAATGTCTATTACTCACTCTTCATTCTTCCTTCCTCCTTCCCCCTTTGTCCTCAGGTTACTTCAGTTGCTGCCAAATGAGTCCGAAGTCTGAAGTGATTTGTATTCAAATAATCCAGGAGGGGAAGAGGAGTGGAGGAATGGAATCATGCCCTTCATTATAGGCTCAGACAAAAGCAAACTTTCACAGCATCTCCTTTAGCTGGCAAATTCCAGACCAGTTACTCTTCCTCCAAGGTCTAAAACTGGAATAATAGCTATATCTTAAGTAATCCCCCTCTTTTTCCTTGTCAACTCTTGGGGCCCATGATGGATAGAATCACCTTTATCAAAATGTGTCCTTGGCTACTTTCCAATGCTGAGGGGTTATTTAAGTCTCTCCCAGAGCAACCAACTAACATGACCAATTATTGGCATGATTGATAGGGATGGTGCAGTGATAATGGAGATTATCACACACAGATGGGATAAGGATGGGATCACTTCCCCCTCCTTATCCTATTTTTGACTGCAATCCCAGGAAAGGCTTTCAGATTGCAGTGCTATTGTCCCATAATTGAAGTGGTTTTACATTAACGCTAACCCCAGTTAATGCAAAATGCTGGGCAATGCTGCTTCAATGATGGGACAGTGATGATATCTGTGTGACATAATTTGAAAGGCTTTCCTGCTATCACAGTCAATCAGGCTTTCTGGGTGGGATAATAGCAGAATAAGTGTAAAATATGAAAATCTTCTCATAATTGTGCTATAAGAATGGGAAAAGGATGGGACAAGGATGTTTCATCCTCCATTTAATAATCTCTAATGTTTACCTTTCCTCCCCATACTGTTCTCTTTGTATAAATCAATCTCAAAGTTGCTGTTAGCCTATATAAATACTGGATGCTCCCATAAAGTTTTGCACACCACCCAGAAATAAAGAGGCAGACAACAGTAATGGGATAAACAAGGGCCACATTTATTGATATTCATATCCTGAAAGCCTGCAGTGAGGCTGCTAAATGTGGAAATAAGACGGGGCAGTAAATTAAAAGTTGTCTGCATGACTGGGGTAGGGTGATCTATCTATCTATCTATCTATCTATCTATCTATCTATCTATCTATTATATATATATGGAAGGGAATTTTTTAAAATCATTTTCTGCATTACCATACACAGAATCTGGATTATCCTGAATCTATTTTAAAATTTATAATGTTTGGTAGAGTTGATAGTGATCTCTGATATTACCCATGTTTTGCTCTTAGCAATTTATCAGTTTGATACAATTCACTTGGCAAAGAAAACCTTGACACTATACATTCTTCCAATATCCAAAGGACTGTACATTGGTCAACGACTTCTTATCTGCTATGCTAGAGAGTTAAGCTAATCTTAGAGGCTTAAACTGAAGGAGTGCAGATTGCAGCAGAATATAAGGAAATTAGGAGTCATTCCTAATGTAATCAATTGCCTAGAGGTGTGTTGAGTTCTTCTGCAATGGAGATCTTCAAGCAGAGGCTGGAGACCCATCCCTTGGAGATACTCTACCTTTGGATTTCCTGCAGCCTGTTTTATGATTTATTAATTTCTATTAATTAAATAAACTCACCAACAAAATGAGGGGCAAAATGTCTTGGAAGCAAGTTCCAGAGATCAGGTTCAAATAAAATGAAATTAGAATCCTGTCAGCAATGCATGCTGGTATCATAACTCACTCTCTGGAATCTGATGAGTCTGACACAGAAGAGTTGGATTGTAAAGAATTTCTGGCTCATGATAATGAATCCCTCCTTGAATCTGAGAAGCTGATGTCCAAAGTAGATGAGGGGATTCTTTCCTCAGTTGGACTTGATAGACACTCAAGAGTCACTTCCTTCCTTTGAAGCCCTGAAAGAGAGATGGTGCAGGTTTGTAGGACTGAATGTCTATAGAATAGGAAACACTCATCAAGCACCTGGCACCCAGGAGTAGCCACCTATAAATTTCCCAGCACGTGTTGGGAATCTTCATTGCTCACAACCATTTAATCTTCTCAGCTGGATATGCTGTCAGTGTTTATGTGTTTTCTGGGATTCTTGATCTCTGGATAGGTTATGTTTAATGATTCTTTATATTTCAATTTTTTGCTTTGTGTAGTGGCTTTTAGGGTGGCTGAGATCTTTCACCCTGCCTCCATTCAGTCATCCATGAGTTTTTGGTATACCAGTGCATGACCTGGAGTCAAGCGACTTACCTGTAGCTGCTTTTGTTACAATAATCTGTCTGACTGGACTTTGCTGTCTGTAGGCATAGGACAGCTGATATAAATTCCCATTATGTTTCTGTATGCCATTTTATACCATATACCAAGGTCAGCTCTGGTTAGTACTCAGATAGGAGACTGCTAAGAAATATCAGATGCTGTAGGATATACTTCAGAGGAAGGAACTGGCAAAGCCACATCGTTCCTTGCCTAAGAAAATCCTTTGAAATTAATGAGGTTGCCATAAGATGATAGGCAACTTGAAGGCACTTATCCACACTTGCCATTCTAATGCCATTGTGAAGGAACTCTCCAGTATTTCCTTGCACAATGACTCCCCTTGATATATATAACTGATCTGTCAGATGCCCTGTCTTGGTTGGAGAAAGGCAGGGTGCCCAGTGAATGTCTGGCTGCATTTCTGCAACTAGAATAATAAAGAATACATTATACCTCCAGGCAACTAGACAATCCAGATGATTCATTCTTCCTTGTGTTTCTCACAGAACAAACACATCCAGACACTACCTGAGTGTTCCCCCAACCTTCATCGCTCTTCAAAAACAGAGCTTAATTGTGGTGTCCCTCAAGGCGCCATCCTGTCCCCGATGCTATTTAACATCTATATGAAGCCGCTGGGAGAAATAATCCGTGGGTTTGGGGCCGGGTGTTATCAGTATGCTGATGACACCCAAATATATTTCACCATGTCCCAGTCATCAGCGACAATGACAGATGGCCTCTCTCCCTTCAACCAGTGTCTTCAGGCAGTAATGGATTGGATGAGGGAAAACAAGCTCAAGTTGAATCCAGACAAAACGGAGGTACTTACGGTAGGGGCCCCCAAACCAGGGATTGGGCTGCAACCTCCAGTCCTAGCGGGGCTCACACTCCCCTCAAAGGACTGTGTTCGCAGTCTGGGGGTGCTTCTTGACCCATCACTTCAGATGAGGAATCAGGTGAATGTGACGGTCAAGAGTGCCTGCTATCAGCTTCGACTGATACGCCAGGTGCGCCCTTTCCTGGAACAGGGTGACTTCGAAACTGTAGTACATGCACTGATAACCGCAAGACTTGATTTTTGCAATGCGCTCTACATGGGGCTACCCTTGTGCCTAGTCCGGAAACTCCAATTTGTACAGAATATGGCAGCCAGGTTGGTCACAGGAACAGCAAGGAGTGACCATATAACACCAATATTGAAGTCACTCCACTGGCTGCCTATCAGTTTCTGGGCACAGTACAAGGTGTTGTTTATCACCTTTAAAGCCCTACATGGCTTGGGCCCAACCTTTCTGAGGGATCGCCTGCTTCCATATAATCCACCCCGTACACTCAGGTCCTCTGGGAGGAATTTATTACAGCCCTTAAAGACCAAGTTGACGGCGACCTCCCAGAGGACATTCTCTGCAGCTGCTCCCAACTTATGGAATGGCCTGCCGGACGAGATCCGTCAAATCACCAATCTAGAGAGCTTTAAAAAGGCCATTAAGACGGATCTCTTCCAGCAAGCCTTCCCAGAATAAAAGGCTCAGCCACAAATAAGACTTCCCATCCAGTGATCTCTGCCCATGATGATTTTTATTTAGCTTAGTCGGTTTTAATATGTAGTTTTAATCTTACATTGTTTAATTTTGTTTTAAGGGGGGGCATTATGTATATATGGCTGTATTTTAACCTGTTGTAAGCCGCTTTGATTGCCTGGCAAAAAGCGGGATAGAAATTAAAAAAATATATTATTTTATTTATTTTATTATTATTATCTAGCTACTAAAAGGCAATGGAGGTACACTATACGGGGAGGTATATTTGAGAGAACCTTACACTTTACCAAGCCAATGTAGCTTAACAGCTGAAACTATAGATATTTGGGCCAGATATGTTTATATGAGCACTGACAACTTAAGACTTCCTTCCAACGATCTGTTTACTACATGACAATAAGTATGTGACATAATTTTTTATACACTGAGTGTTATTTTCTTTAATGGCTTTACTCAAGTCTTACTTCTCAGACAATTTGTGATCAGAAATCGGTACATTTCCAGATTTCTTATGCATTCATGGGTGTGTGTGTGGGGGGGGGGACGGGACGATTGGGGTTGAAACATGTACACATGTTTGTGTATATGTAGAAAGATGCTGAAAGGTGCATCAGTTATAGGGAAGATGCTTCTAATAATGCGTCCATAAAAAAGAAAGTTGGATCTTTGTGGGCATTCAAACACATAATCTGCAGGAAAATGGCAGTGAGAATATGTGCATAAGCACAAAAGAGAAGATCTGTGGAAATGGGTTTAAGACCATCAAATAAACAAGTACAGTTTTCTCTCTACTGCTGTTGATTGGGTAGGTTTCCTAAAAATACAAAGCATGTTTGGCATTTTACTATTCCCTGAGTAGTTGTAAAAGCCTGCTGAGACTCATCAATCATGCACCGGTTCTTGCTGGGACTGATGAAGAAAACATGTAACTATACAAACATTGCTTTATGGCCGTGGTGCCATTTCTCTAGTTGCCATACCTACAACCTTGTCTCTGGAGTTGGAATTGTTAGAAATCCTCATCTGTGTCCAGGATGTTCTATATAAATTATTTACATTTCTAGAGCTTTCCTTGAACAAACTCTAGTAGGTCACCATATAGATGAAGGTGAAGCTACTTTAAATATATAACAAGAAGCCAAAATAATGTGTGTTTGTGTGTTTGTGGTGGTGGCAGCAGTGGGGTGATGGTGGTAGACTTCAAAGCAGATATGCAATATTAAAGCAGTAGCATAAGTGGGTGTGGTTTGCAATGACATTCATAGTACTGGGATAAGTACTATGGGGAATGTATTCACAGCTGTGGGGGGAAAATGGGAGATAGAGGTGCTTACGATGGAGAAAAACTGACATCCCCCCCACTCTGCATTTCAGACAGACAGTGACAAGCCAAAGGATGAGTTCTGCCAGATCAAAGTAGACCAGAATCCTCTTTCATCTCATGTTTCCTTAAACACCCCCTTCCTGCTACCTATTCTTGGGGCTCTCTTGAGCTTGTCTCTGGGTTGTAAAATCCATGAAGCATAATTGATCACAATTAGTGCCTCTCATCTTCCAGATATCAAAACAAACACTTTACTTTGGAAACCTTTCCAGGTTCCATTCCAGGAGTGATCAAACTTTTGGTTTCCCATGGAAACTCAGCAACTTAGATTGGTACAAAAGGCTAAAAATATGACCCCCAAAATGAAATCTCTTTGTGACAGGGACAGCTGTTACAGTCACCATGAACTTTCAGCTGTGACAGGGAGTCTTCTTACATGCATTGTGAATGTCATCCCCAGACTTTGGTTTGAGTCCTTTGTTCTCTCTTTTCCAAAACCTGCAATCCCAAAAATCTCAGCTTGTGTGGACCTTTATCTTCAGTAACAAGTATCTATCACCTCATCCAGCCCAAAGTCTCAGCTATCCCCTTTCAAGTCTCTATATTTGGTTAGCTCTGTATGCCGTATATTTGAATGTGTTATCTCTGTTACTTTTCATTTTTCTTAATAAACTGATGTATAGTTCACCCTGACTGGGTCTTCATAGTGAGTACTGGTATAGCTGGTGCTGGATCCTGCAAAAACCTGTTACCCCTCCTTGCTTTGTCAAGTTGAGTGTTTCCCCAAATCAATTAAAAATAAACTGTTTCCCTCCAAGGAGGCTCTAAATTTAGGGTAACACTCTGTCCAGCTCCTGTGATACCATCCAGCTTTTAAGTCAGTTTCAAAAACCCCTGTTGGTTTGGCATTATTTTAAACTTAAAAACATATTGAATTACTCATAAAGGAAAGGTTTACATTTTAAAATGCTGCATCATTTCTTAGTTTTTACATATATTTTTTTAGTGTCTACTACTTCTATTGATATGAGGAAATACACACATGTCATCTTTTGGAGGGCGTTGCAAAGGATATGTTCAGTACCTCCAGATGCAGTGCTGATGCCCCCAGAGCACACTACTGTCTCCAGGGAGTGTGTGTCATACTAAGTAGAAAAGAGAGCTGTCATTACCTTCTCTGTTTTCCAGACATTTGGTGGAGATCAGGGGAGATAATGTTAACTTTCCCATTTGGTTTCAGAACTGTTTCTGGGTGCTACTTGGAGCATGTGGAAGGTCACTGGGATGATGGAAGGGATGCAGAATGTTATGACCACAATACAGGACCTTGGCCTTGCTTTGCAATACATTTATCTTTTTAAAAAAAGGGTTGCTTTCCCACATTTCTCATCCCTAAACTTTTTTCCCAAAAAGATTCCTGATTTGCCCACCAGAGAATAATGGCAATAAAGACCTCCCTCTCTCCCTTTCCATGTCTTGCTTCCACCATTGCTATGCCAGATTGGTAAAGGGGAGAGGGGGGTAGTAAACCAGCAGACAAGGATTGTTGCAACGAATATCGATCAAGCATCCCTATCATTATTATATTAGTATTATTATTATTTTATTATTATTTATTTGCTTATTTATAGCACTGAGATTTACACAGTGCTGTACATACAATCAGTTAAATAGATAAAAAGTAAACCTGCCTCATGGCATACATTCTATGAAATATAGCATAATAAATGTCTTGGAAAGGGTTCAATGAAATAGGCAGCAAACAAATTAAAAACATCAACTAATGCAATGCTTGGGAATGCTTTTGAATAGGAGGTCTTCAACTCAGTGTTGAATCCTAGAGTTGGAAGAGACCACAAGGGCTGTTAGTCCAACCCCCTGCCATACAGGAAATCACAATCAAGCATCCCCGACAGATGACCATCATCCTCTGTTAAAGATTTCCAAGGAGGGAGGACCCCCACACTCCAAGGAATGTGGTCTACTATCGAACAGCCAGTGCCTATCTTTACTCCTGAGGGAGGCCGCAGCCCCCAAATCACTGATGTCACTGTGGGTAAAAGAATCCGTAAAACCAGTGCCATTGGCACACTCCATGATGTACTGACATGACGCAACGCTAGTTGTGGTGCTATGCGTCGTTACGTCATATGGCAGTGCCCGTGTAGACAGCACGCCATTATTGCACCACTAGCATGTTTTAGATTTAGGGATTTAGGCCTAAAATTGGTGCAACATGGTGCTTTTGTGTGGTCTTACCATGCTAAGTTTACTAAAAATCGCTCTTCTAAAGTCTAGAATGCATGTTCTGACTATTCCTGGCTTCTCCTTTCCACTGTTTAACAAATCCAGGAGAACATGATCACTCCCACTAAGGATCCCACCTCTTGCACCCCATTAGCCAGGTCATTCCTGTTGGTTAGGATAGATCTAACAAGTCATCTAGACAGCAGTAATCACAGTACAGCAATCACAGGAGATTATTGCATTGTTAAAAAAGTGACATGTCTCCCATTTTGTAGTCTCATACAGGAGGCAGATGGGTTATCTCATGGATTTGCCACTGTCGCCACGTCCCCAACTACATTCAAGCAAATCTGACTAAAAGCAGCCCTCACTAGCTGATCTGCAAGCCGGAAAACTCCCAAAAGTGAAAAGAGCCAGTTGAGGGTGGATTTTAGTCAGATTTTTGGCTGGATGCGTCAGGGGGGACAGTGACAGCAGGAGAATCCATTGATAATACCTGGCTGCATTCTGAATAATATTATAGAAACTGGAGCGGTAAATAACCTTTCTTTCGGCCGTTGAGGGAGAGAGCAGGCCGGCAGCGTCATCAGCAGGCTGGCCTGAAGACTGAGTGCCCTCCCTCCATAATGTCCATCATCGGCCGTTGAGGGGAGAGCAGCCGGCCCCAGCGTCATCAGAGGCTGGCCTGAAGACAGAGTGCCCTCCTCATAACTGTCATCTTTTCGGCCATTGAGGAGAGAGCAGGCCGGCCCAGCGTCATCAGAGGCTGGCCTGAAGACAGAGTGCCCTCCCTCCATAACTGTCATCTTTCGACCGTTGAGGGAGAGAGCAGGCCGGCCCAGCGTCATCAGGGCTGGCCTGAAGACTGAGTCGCCTCCCTCCATAACTGTCATCTTTCGGCCATTGAGGGAGAGGCAGGCGGCCCAGCGTCATCAGAGGCTGGCCTGAAGACAGAGTGCCCTCCTCCATTATCTCATCTTTCGGCCGTTGAGGGAGAGAGAGCAGGCCCCCAGCGTCATCAGGAGCTGGCCTGAAGACTGAGTGCCCTCCCTCCATAACTGTCATCTTTCGGCCGTTGAGGGAGAGCAGGCGCCCAGTGTCATCAGGGCTGGCCTGAGACAGAGTGCCCTCCCCCCATAACTGTCACTTTCGGCCGTGAGGGAGAGAGCAGGCCGGCCCAGTGTCATCAGGGGCTAGCCTGAAGTACGTTTATCTTAATTGGATTTTTCTTGTACTGTTATATATTTTCTTGTACACGCTACGTGATCTATTGGAATAGCGGTTTATAATAAAAACTATATTATTATTATTATTATTTTATTATTATTTATTACATTTTTAAATGCAATAATCTCCTTATTGGGACTGGAACTTTAGAGTTCCATGTTAAAATCCCCCCTGAAACAATGAAACTGACAGGGTGGCCATGGTAGAGTCAGTCTTTCTCATCTGGAGATGACTGGAGTCCATCTTAAACTCATTAAGTGCACGCAGTCACCTAAACCCATTGGGGATATGGTGGTTGGTAGGGAATTTTGGAAGTAGCTTGCTCATTTCAAAGCCATTTATATGAGCTAGGGAAGGGGGGAGATCATAAACTGCATCTACACTGAAGAAGTAATGCAGTTTGACACCTCTTTAACTGGCAGGCTCAATGCTATGCATTCAGTGATTTATAGTTTTGAGATATTTGCGCTTCTCTGTCAGAGAGTTCTGGTGTCACAACAAACTGCAAATCCCAGGATTCCATAGGAGGGACAGATAAAAGAATCTCAAGTGAATTATACTGCAGTGTTCAGCAGCTTTAATTATCTAATAAGGCTTATTTTCAGAACTCCATTTTCAATGTCAGGAACAAAAAGGCTACCAAAATACATTGCATTGCATTGTTATTTTTGTATCTATTAGTAGTGAAATAGTATGCCACTGCCACAAAATATGCAGTGGCAAGTTTATAATGTGCAGTTAGAAAAATGGGGAGGGAAAGAACTACGGGTAAGTGCATTAGCTCATTAAGTGTTCATTAAACATATACAAATGAAGGGGACACTTATGCACATAACTTAGTACTTTTGTAAAGAAAACTCCCTCTTTTTCCCTGTGGGGTGGGGTGGGATGGAGGAATTTGTGCAGCTAAAATGTCTATTAAAACACATCACACCACACACTTCTGCTACCAGTCTTGTGCTATCCTTTCTTAGTGTGTAGATAAATAAACTTTTATCCAGTATTAAATCTGAACTAATAGGTAGATGGGAGATTTGATGAAAACATCACAATCTATAGACAAACACGTCCTTGCTCCTTTCTTGATTCCCCTTGACTTAAAATTTCCTAGTAAAGGACTCAGGCTGAAAACTGAGCATTTGGCACCTCCATGCCATCTGCTACCTCTCATTACTCGCTCTCCAGTTTCAGTTCATCTTCCAGGCCAAATACTGAGTTTTCATTAAGATGGCATGCTGACAGTTACTGTCACTGTCTGACACCAATAGAATCAAACAGCCAGGTGTTTACTAACTCACTTTCTCCTAGCATTCAATCCAAAGTAACAGGATTTGTTGTTGTTTTTGTTTGTTTTTTTGCCCTGTTTGTCTCATCCATAATCCAGAGTTTGAAAGTGTTTTTTCAACCACACTTCCCGAAATATTCCAGCAGCTAACAGGCGAATTCTGGGAAGCGTAGTCAAAAAAGCAATATTTTGAAGCTCTTGTGACAATCCATGGCTAGCTCAGCATCCACTTCAGGCATGAAATGGAACATATGCTCACAGCCCACCAAGTAATTTGGTATGCAATGTAGGATATTCCACAGATGCATATCACTATCCCTGGAGCAAATTACGCCAGAAAAGTAAATTAAAATCAATTTGTTTGCCCCTGCCATGGAAAATCTGCTCTTGTAATGCATCTATCTCACACTGTATAATGTTGGGCAGTTCCTGTCATAATTCACTGGGGCAGCATATAATTGAGGTGTGTGTATGTGCATGTATGGCACACACAAACACACACATATATACAGACACTGAGACCAATTGTAGCTGGCCCCAGTGATTCTCTCTGATGTTTATCACACTATGCCTTAAAGAGCTACTATTCCAGTGTGACTCTCTAGCTTGCCTCTGTTGATGCGGGATTGGGTTTTAAGGAGCTGAACTTCTCTGCCTGGTTCTAAATACCCTCCTCAAAACTGCCAATCCCACATGCAACAGGAGCGTAGAGAGTCACATGGAATAGTACCTCTTTAAGAGCTCGTCTGATAAACACCTCTCTCTCTCTCTCTCTCTCCGCCTTGCTCCCCTCACGGAACAGCTACAACCAATGAACAACCAATGTGCCAGCAAATAAAGTAGATAAAAATAAATAAATAAAGTAGGATAAAACTGTTTGATAAAGGTTTCAGTAAACAATAATAAGCAATTCTATTAAGACACTAAATCAATCAATCATTTATTTATGGACAAAGAACAATATAATGTTATTATATAGAAAACTGATTTAACTATAATAATATGCTGACCCTGTATTATTTGGGAAGCCTTTTTATCTTATTGTCAATGTGTAATTGTTTTTTGTTTATGTTTGTCTGTATGTTTGTCTTTGATATAGTTGTTTTATGTGGATTTGTTTCATGCTGAATTATGTCCTGTGTGTGATAAATCATTAAAAGTTATTTTTAAAATTACCAATTAAAATAAATGCATAAAATACATAAAATACACACAAATCACTCAACACTAAATGAAAACATTTTAAAACACACATGAATCTAGTAAAAAAGCATAAAAGCAGAAGACATCCCATTAAAAGTGCTTAACTTTGCTGTTAAGAACCAGTAGAACCAGGCCTATTGCGTGCTGGTGAAGAGAAGAAAGACAAGGGGACATCTAAGGAATTTCCATGGGAGACAATTCAGAACTTAGAGCAGCCACCAAGGGGGTCTCACCCTGCCGTCACTAAATGTCTGTCATGGTGGTCGGACAGAGAAGAAAGTAATTTTCTAGCATCTTAGAAGTCAGATCGCTCACTATGGTCTTTCAGAAAGCCTGGACATATAGAGCCTTCTCACACGTGAAACAGGAGCCCCAATTCGAAGCACTTCAGTGCGAGGGAGAAGCAGAGTCACATTCAAATCCAAGGCAATTCACATGTGAACTATCACAATGAAGAACTTAATTGTGTGATTTCTGAGTCAACGCGGAGTGAGAGCACTTTGAATTACCACACCAGTAACATGGGTTCAGTGATTTGAACTGGCACCCTTGTGCATGCTCCCGGTGTGTCTGAACCATCGGACCTTTTACGCTTCCAGGGGGAAGAAGGGGGCCACTTCCTGGTTCCACTTTCACATGAATGCAACCCTCACGTGTGTTCCTGTCATCTCTCCCCCCAGTCTCCGTTGGCCCCCTCCTTTGCTCCCATCTCTCCTCCAGCCTCCTGTTTCCTTCCTGCAACCTGTCATCTACATCTAAATCTACCCTCTGTTTATTCCCCCAACCCTGTAATTGGCATCAAATCTACCCTCCTTTTCATTACCTCCACCCCTGTCATCTAGATCTAAATCTATCATCCGTTTCATTCCTCTCATCCCTTTCCAGTTTTTTTTTTTTAAAGGAATGGTTGGAAATTATGCTTCAGAATTCATGCAGCTGTTTCCATGTATCAAAGCTCAAACTGGGATGGAGGGAGTGCAATTCTGATAAGAATTTCACTGCATCTAGTTTCCATGTTATTTATTTATTTATTTAATATTCTATGTTGCTTCCCAACCCACATGTCCCAAGGAGATGACCAAACACCATTTAATTGTGATCGGTCTAAAACATTTAGTGAAGTCTTTCTCCTTTGATGTAAATGAAATTGATTACATATATAGCTATCCACCCATTCTGCTGAAAATGATGAGTAAGAATGGGTAACAGGAGGAGTTAATCAGGCAGCTCCAGGACCATGTACTACGGTTACATCCTGGGTTACCCTTCTTGTGCAGAAAAGACCTCACTACCTAACTTTGGTTCTGCTTTCCTGTTCTAAATTCAGGAAAATGAACTGGGAGGTGAAGCAATATAAGAGCTTGGGAAGAGATTGCTAGCCACTTCAGAATACTGTTCCAGGTATTGATCTGCTAGGATATACGAGGATATGTACACAATGCTAGCAGCAAACATCACCACTTGTGGTTGGTGCAAGGTATCGCTCAGAAAAGTTATATGTGTATACCACTTTACAATGCAAGCCAAAAGGTAATTCCCGCCCCAAGAAGTAGTACAACATGCAACATGAGGAAAGAGCAATGAAAGAAATGCGAACATGAAAGGTTTAATAGTATGTACTTGCATAATTATGTATGATATACCACATCATTTTTATTATGTATGAATATCATAATCTACAAACTGTGCAAAGGGTATGAATAGTGCACTTGTGGTAGTTTAAATGTCTTCTTCACAACATTTTTCAAGTTACATTTTCATGATCCCTGTGATGTTAGCTTTTCACAAGTCTTCCATCCCTGTTCGCTCTATCCCTTAGTGTTTGTTTTAATTACTGTTCTGTTTTTTTTCTTCCCCATTTTCATTGCTGATGCCATTCCACTGATGCCAGGGACTCCCTAGAGATATTCAAGTAGCACAGGAAGAGAATTATGAAACATACTGGAACTAGCTATTAAGTGTACTTTCCAAAAAGTTTGGCTTTGAAATTGTATTTCCTAATCCTTGCTTGGGGAGGCACATGATTTTATTAAAATGAAAATGCATTTTGTGTGGGTGACCATAAACAGAAGTGTCCTCCATTCTTTCTCAGTATTGCATGCAAGAGCTGTTTAACTTAGGGTTGGGGCAGAATGAGGCCAGGGTTTTTGCGCCCCCCAGATGTCCACACATGCCTCAAAACCCCCCCCCCCACACACAGAAAACACCTTTTTTGCCCCAAACCTCCGAGCCTCATGGGAAAAGGGGTGAATATTTGGCTCTCTATGGATTAACAAATGGCCCCACATCATTATCATCAATGGTGGTACATTCATTTGGCAGCACAGACAGGGTCACGCACACATCAACATCAATTGACAATAACAGTACTTGAGGTAGAATGATAGAATCATATTGTTCGAAGAGACCACATGGGCCATCCAGTCCAACCCTATGCCATGCAGGAACTTTCAATCAAAGCATACACGACAAATGGCTATCCAGTCTCTGTTTAAAGACTTCCAAGGAGGGAGACTCCACCACTCTCTGAGGAAGTGTGTTCCACAGTCAAACAGTCCTTACTGTCCAGAGGTTCCTCCTCATGTTGAGGTGGAATCTCTTTTCCTGTAGCTTGCATACATTGTTCTGGGTCCTGTTCTCTGGAGCAGCAGAAAACAAGCTTGTTCTCTCCTCAATATGACTTCCCTTCAAATCACCTCTTAACCTTCTCTTCTCCAGGCTAAACATGCCCAGCTCCCTAAGTCATTCCTCATAGGACATTGTTTCAAGACCCTTCACCATTTTAGTCGCCCTCGTTTGGACATGCTCCAGTTTTTCCACATCCTTTTTGAACTGTGGTGCCCAGAACTGGACACAGTATTCCAGGTGGGGCCTGACCAAAGCAGAATAGAGTGGCACTATTACTTCCCTTGATCTAGGCACTTCTATTGATGCAGCCTAAAATTGCATTGGACTTTTTAGCTGCTGCATCGCACTGTTGATTCATATTCAACTTGTGATCTACAATATTTAATATCCATGGGGTGAAGTCTGGAACCAAACCCCCACTGACATGGAGAATGACTATACAGTGGGTCCTCCTTATCCACGTATGGCAATTGCCGCCATTGGGAACAAAAGTCTCTCATCCGCCTCCCCCTTACCTCCTTCCTTAACTTCTTGTTTTTTTACCTCAGATTAACTTTTGGGGTGGAGACTGCCACCCAGTCAGCCGGGGATGGGCTAGGGCATGAGTTTTGGAGTCCCAGCTCCAGGCTTAGCTCGCTGGATGGAGCCTCAGGGCTCCAAAACTCAAGCCTAGGCCCTGGTTCTGGCTCTTTTTAGCCAGTGGGGCTCTGGGGCTTGATTCTCTGGGCCTGGAGGAAGGCAGCACCAGGTCCGATGCTTGAGTTTTGGAGCCCAGGGACTCCGTCCCAGGTACTAAGCCTGGGGATGGGGCTCTGAATCTCAAGCCTCAGCCTCAGTCCTGACCTCAGCTGACTGGGCAGCAAACTCTGCCCTTAAAGCCAAGCTGGGGGCAGAAGCCTTGAAAGAAGCATGTAAGGAGGGAAGGAGGAGGGAGGGAAGGAGAGGAGAGGGGAAGGAAGGAGGAGAGAGGAAAGAAGAGGAGACGGGAAAGAAGGAGGAGGGAGGAGGAGGGAGGAGAGGAGAGGAGAGGAGAGGGGAGGGGAGGGGAGGGGAGGGAGGATGGGGGCAAGGGACGTTTATTGCATTCTCCCTAATCGTGGCATGACCACATGGCTACGACGCTATTAAGTACAATGGAACTTGAGCACCTGCGGATTTTGGTATCCACGTTGGGAGGAGGGGAGTTCAGAACAGATCCCCTGTGGATACCAAGGGTCCACTTACTGCCATTTTCACAATATTTCTAGATATTTGTGGGCACAAAACCTGACAGATTGGAGGGAAAAGGCCAGTTACTCTTCCACCAAGCCTTATGGATGCTACTGATCATTTGGGGATAAATATGTTCATCCATATTTGGGTACTGTAAGATCTAGAAGGTGGTCAGGGGGTACAGCTCTTCAGGATCCCATGAGAGCCAATGCATCTGCTCACCCCTGGCAATTGCCCATTCTTGGATTATATAGGTGCAATGTATAAAAGACAAACATGGGGAGGTTTGTTTTGAATAGGAATGCAGATATTAGATTCATTGGTGCTTCTGGCTCAGCCCACATCAATAACAATAGCAGTAGCAAGAACATTTGTATAACACTTATCAGTGCACTTAAGCACTCCCTAAGCCTTTTACAGTGTATAAACTAATTGCCCTCAACAAGCTGGGTACTCATTTTAGTGACCTCAGAAGGCTGCAAGGTTCAGTCGATCCTGAGTCCCTGGCTGGTACTGAACACACAAACTTGTGGTTTGTGAGTGAGTGGCTGCAGTACATGCATTTAACCACTGTGCCACCAGGGGCACCCTTTCGAAATTAAGCAAGAGATTACTAGAGAGAGAAATCCCTTTGGGGTAGTGCCCAGATTGGGGTGGGCAATCTTTCCCTGTCCAGTTAAGCATATCTGGCTAATGCCAACATTGTTATCCTTTGAATGACATGTTTTCCTGAGCATCTGAAAGCAAATAACATTGATTTATTTATTAATTTTATGGGCTGTTTATTATTGTTCTTACATTTTTAGCTGAGATGAGCAATCTCTTCCAGGTTTGGATTAACCTGAAAGAGATTGGATTAACATGGAAATTATACATCTCCCCTGCCTTACCATTTCTACAATCTGACCTATCTCTCAGGGTTGTTGAGAGGATAAAATAGGAGGAAGAAAAGTTATGGATATGAGTCTCATTGGAAGAAATGTGGGGTGTAAATGTAATAAAGAAAGAAAACAGGGGTAAAAATCAGCTGAAGCAGCAAACTGCTTCTGGAATGTCTTTTCATTCTATTCATTCACAAAGAAAGATGGAAAATTGTGGTTTGTTGTTGTAGTGGTATTGGTTGTGGTGTGCCTTTGAGTTGTTTCCGATTAGTGGCGATCTAAGCCAAACCTTTCATAGGGTTTTCTTGACATGTTTCTTCAGAGGGGAGTTGCCATTGTCATCTTCTGTGGCTAAAAGAGTGTGGTTTGCTCAAAGTCAGCCAGTGGGTTTACATGACTGAGGCAGTATTCAAACCCTGATCTCCAGAATCATAATCCAAAAATCAAACCACTACTCCATGCTGACACTATAATAGTGACTAACAGGTAATAATATCACCCTGGTCCCATCAGTATATGTCATATCCATCTTTCTGTTTAGAGTTGGTAGAGAAGATTGCAGTTACTGGTTGCCATGATAAACCCACCCAGCCAACAAAGAAATTTGAAAAGAAAATGGGAATAAACACTGTTTTAGCTTGCCACTAATAGAAATACCTGTCTAAATCTACCAAAAATGTAATTCATAGGTTTGGGCAAGCAATAATGTTATGTTCATTTTTATGTTTGATGTACTGTTTGCCTTAGAACTGAAATATCTGTTATCCTGTTCCTGAGCAGTCACGGATCTTTATGTGACACTTGGGCAATGCCTTTCAAGCTAACTTACTGCAGAAGTTATGGTAATGGCAGAAACTAGGTAGGGAGGTATACAATATCATGATTTTTTTCCTGGTTTTAGTACCACTGTCTTCTCATAATTTGGTCTGCCAATGGTGACACAGACATTCCATTTGAACTACTGTAGTATATTCTACAAACCAACATGGTGGAGCACTTAGAGTGTTGGACTAGAGCTTCATAGACCATGGTTGAAATTCCTGATCAGCCATAGGAACTCACTGGGTGAATTTGGGTAAGTCACATACCCCTAGCCTCAGATTTAGGCATGGGTAAACCCTCACTTAACAAATCTTGCTAAAAAAAAAATCTTGTGATAGGTTCACCTTAGAATATTGATAAATTAGAAAAGACTTGAAGGTAAACAACAAAAACAACAAATATACTCTACATTGGCCTGGCTCAAAAAATTCAGCTAGTCCAAACAGTAGGAACTAGTTAACTATAAATATCACATGACTTCCCTTTTACAACTGATTTCTGATCTGTTTGAGGGCAAAAATACTGCAATTACACATAAATATTGAGTATTGATTTATTTATTAATTTTATGGGCTGTTTATTATTGTTCTTACATTTTTAGCTGAGATGAGCAATCTCTTCCAGGTTTTGAGAGAAACATGGGATATATTGAGATAATATATAACTAGAGAGAGAAATTCCAAGTGATTAAACGGAATATAAATTATTATTATTATTATTATTATTATTATTATTATTATTTGTCATCATCATCATCATCATCAGAATCTGATATGACCTTTTATATATTGTAACTTTCCATATACCTAGTTAAGTAGCAGAGGTGCTAAGAAGGTTACTCAATTGCAAAATTTGTAATGGGACACTGGAAAGAGTGTCCAGTGTGCACTGGTGTCTGATGCTCATTGTAATCAATACAATGTTCTTCAGTACCAATGCATATCAGTCTTGTTGTATATCAGCTCCATTGCGCATCAGGCACCAATGCACATTGGTCACTTCGCCAGTTCTGCTAAATAATAAAGTGACAACTGCCCTCTACTGGATATGAATGTAGCACAAGTGTGAAATTCTAATTCCCACAGACTTACATTCACTTATGAAGACAAAATGCCCAAGCATAATTCCAGCCAATAATAGTATTTGAATGAGCTTGCCTACATTGGGGGGAAATCTTTCTGCCATCCTCAGAGGCACATTTGGTGAAGAGCTCCTAATTCTAGGCACTAGAACTAACTTCCTAAGGAAGCTGGATGATGATGATGATGATGATGATGATGATGATTAATTCTGATAGGCTGTGGGTAACTGATTTTTTTTATATAAGGAAAGGACATTTAATAATCTGCTCTAAGTGTAAGTGATATGTTATACACTGGTGCCTCGGGATACGAAATGATCGGGTTACGAAATTTCCGGGATACGAAAAAGTTGGATTGGAAAAAACTGTTTCGGGTTACGAAATATTTTTCGGGTTACGAAATTCATTTTGGCGCGAAATTCAAATGCTGCAAAGTGCAGCTATAGGCTTTCCAGAGCTAACGGAAAGCCTAAGGGGGCTGGGTTAGGGGTTAACTTTGGCGCGAATTTTGAATTTCGTTAGCAGTAGTGATTGGCTTGAGAAATCAAGCTGATCATCTGGATTGGCTAACGAAATTGGGGGGGGGGGTGGCCTGGCTTCAGAAACAAAAGCCGGCTTCCATTGATCTGCCCCCTTTGTCTGGCCTTGTGGACTGGTGAGGAAGAGTTTCTTCGGAGCTCTAACTCGTGGTTCCAGTGGAGGTTTGGACTTTTTCTGGCTTTCTGCCTTTGGACTTGTTCTGGCTTTGTACTGTACAGTACAGTGCCAGGTGTACACTTCGGATCAAGACCTGCCATCAGGAATTTCTCTACAGGTAGGTGTATGGATTTATACCTTCTTCTTGTGGGGTGAGACAGTGTGACCATGCTTTTGCTGTGGGGTGGTGGGGTGCTTTGCTCATGGCTGTGATGATTTCAGAGTGTGGGGTGTGTGGCCATGGGGTTGCATTTTCAGCTTTGGGGCTTCTGGGGTTTGGCTGCTTCAGTGCTTTGCTCATGGCTGTGATGATTTCAGAGTGTGGGGTGTGTGGCCATGGGGTTGCATTTTCAGATTTGGGGCTTCTGGGGTTTGGCTGCTTCAGTGCTTTGCTCATGGCTGTGATGATTTCAAAGTGTGGGCATCGAGTTTTGCAAGTTTGGCCTTGGCTCCATGTGGGCCACAGAGTGAGACCATGGGGTTGCATGTTCAGATTTGGGGGTTTTGGCATTTGGGTTGGGGTTCTGGGGTGCTTTGCTCATGGCTGTGATGATTTCAAAGTGTGGGGTGTGAGTTTTGCAAGTTTGGCCTTGGTCCCATGTGGGCCAGAGAGTGTGACCTTGGGGTTGCATGTTCAGATTTGGGGGTTTTGGCCTTTGGGTTTGGCTTCTTGGGTGCTTTGGTCATGGCTGTTATGATTTGAGAGTGTGGGGTGTGAGTTTTGCAAGTTTGGCCTTGGCTCCATGTGGGCCAGAGAGTGTGACCATGGGGGTGGGGGTGGTTTCCAATTGTGGCTTTTGCTCAGTGCCTGTGCCTTTTGTCCTTTTTAGGCTTGAGCTATGGCTCCCAAGAAAGCCACAGATAAAAGCGGCGGTGACAAAAAGAAGAGGGCTCCCTTGTCCTTGGAGGACAAGAAGGAAATCATCGCCAAGCATGAGAGGGGCATGCGCTTGGTGGACATTGCCAAGGAGTATGGAAGAAACCCTTCGAAAATTGGCACTGTCCTCAAGCAGAAGGAGGCCATCAGAAGCGTTGTGGCTCCTGCGAAAGGCGTGACTACGATTGCCAAGCAGAGGACACCAAAGCACGAGGAGATGGAGCGCCTGCTGCTCCTCTGGATTAAAGAAAAGGAGCGAGTCGGGGACACTGTGACCACCTCGGTCATCTGTGAGAAGGCCACCACCATTTTTGAAGACCTGGCCAGCAAGGAGGCAGGCGAAGGAACTTCTTCCCAGGAGGAGCCAGCCACCCCGGAATTCAAAGCCTCACGTGGCTGGTTTGAAAGGTTCAAAAGGAGGACCGGGATCCACTCTGTCGTCCGTCACGGCGAGGCGTCCAGCGCAGACCACCAGGCCGCTGAAGCATTTGTCATCGAGTTCAAGGCCATGATGGAGGAGGAAGGCTACGTCCCGCAGCAAGTGTTCAATTGCGACGAGACGGGCCTCTTCTGGAAGAAGATGCCTCGCCGCACCTACATCACCCAGGAGGAGAGGAGATTGCCAGGCCACAAGCCTATGAAGGACCGCTTCACACTTGCGTTGTGTGCAAATGCCAGCGGGGACTGTAAGATCAAGCCCCTGTTGGTCTACCACTCAGAAAATCCAAGGGCCTTCAAGGCACACAACATTCAAAAGGACAGGTTGCCAGTGATGTGGCGTTCCAATGGCCGCGCATGGGTCACACGCCTCCTTTTCGTGGAGTGGATCAACAGTGTCTTCGCCCCGACTGTGAAGCAGTACCTGGAGGAAGAGGATTTGCCCTTGAAGTGCCTCCTCCTCTTGGACAATGCTCCTGCGCACCCGCCTGCCCTGGAAAAGGACATCCTTGCAGAGTTCTCCTTCATCAAGGTCCAGTTTCTGCCGCCCAACACGACCTCCCTCTTGCAACCCATGGACCAGCAGGTCATTGCCAACTTCAAAAAGATCTACACCAAGCACCTCTTCAAGCGGTGTTTTGATGTAACGGAGAGCACACAGCTGACCCTGCGAGAGTTCTGGAAGCAGCATTTTGATATCGTCGTGTGCTTGAAGATGGTGGACTTGGCCTGGCAGGAGATCACCAGG
>NC_056524.1:250517956-250527144 GCF_019175285.1 Sceloporus undulatus
TTTGGCCTTTGGGTTTTGGCCTTCTTGGGTGCTTTGGTCATGGCTGTGATGATTTGGAGTGTGGGGTGTGAGTTTTGCAGTTGTGCCTTGGCTCCCATGTGGGCCAGGAGTGTGACCATGGGGGTGGGGGTGGTTTCCAATTGTGGCTTTGGCTCAGTGCCTGTGCCTTTTGTCCTTTTTAGGCTTGAGCTATGGCTCCCAAGAAAGCCACAGTAAAAGCGGCGGTGACAAAAAGAAGAGGGCTCCTTGTCCTTGGAGGACAAGAAAGGAAATCATCGCCAAGCATGAGAGCGCGTGCGCTTGGTGGACATTGCCAAGGAGTATGGAAGAAACCCTTCGACATTGGCACTGTCCTCAAGCAGAAGGAGGCCATCAGACGCGTTGTGGCTCCTGCGAAAGGCGTGACTACGATTGCCAAGCAGAGGACACCAAGCACGAGGAGATGAGCGCCTGCTGCTCCTCTGGATTAAAGAAAAGGAGCGAGTCGGGGACACTGTGACCCCCTCGGTCATCTGTGAGAAGGCCACCCACCATTTTTGAAGACCTGGCCAGCAAGGAGGCAGCGAAGGAACTTCTTCCCAGGAGGAGCCAGCACCCCGGAATTCAAGCCTCACGTGGCTGGTTTGAAAGGTTCAAAAGGGGACCGGGATCCACTCTGTCGTCCTCACGGCGAGCGTCCAGCGCAGACCACCAGGCCGCCGAAGCATTGTCATCGAGTTCAAGGCCATGATGGAGTAGGAAGGCTAGTCCGCAGCAAGTGTTCAATTGCGACGAGACGGGCCTCTTCTGGAAGAAGATGCCTCGCCGCACCTACATCACCCAGGAGGAGAGGAGATTGCCAGGCCACAAGCCTATGAAGGACCGCTTCACACTTGCGTTGTGTGCGAATGCCAGCGGGACTGGAAGATCAACCCCTGTTGGTCTACCACTCAGAAATCCAAGGGCCTTCAAGGCACACAACATTCAAAAGGACAGGTTGCCAGTGATGTGGCGTTCCAATGGCCGCGCATGGGTCACACGCCTCCTTTTCGTGGAGTGGATCAACAGTGTCTTCGCCCCGACTGTGAAGCGGTACTGGAGGAAGAGATTTGCCCTTGAAGTGCCTCCTCCTCTTGGACAATGCTCCTGCGCCACCGCCTGGCCTGGAAAAGGACATCCTTGCAGAGTTCTCCTTCATCAAGGTCCAGTTTCTGCCGCCCAACACGACCTCCCTCTTGCAACCCATGGACCAGCAGGTCATTGCCAACTTCAAAAGATCTACCACCAAGCACCTCTTCAAGCGGTGTTTTGATGTAAAGGAGAGCCACAGCTGACCCTCGCGAGAGTTCTGGAAGCAGCATTTTGATATCGTCGTGTGCTTGAAGATGGTGGACTTGGCCTGGCAGGAGATCACCAGGTGCAACCTGTTGCTCGTGGAGGAAGCTGTGGCCTGATGCTTCTTCCTTGGAAGGGTCACAGACCGCGGGGCTGCAGCCAGGTGAAGAAGAAGAGGTGGCTGAGATTGTCTCCATCGCAAGGTCCCTGGGACTTGACGTGGACAACGAGGACGTGGAGGAACTCATTGAGGAGCACAGTGAGGACCTGACAACAGAGGACCTGAAGGCCTTGGCGGCCATGCAACACTCGGCCGTGGATGAGGACGTGCTCCATTTTGACAGGGGCCAGGAGGAGGAGGCGGCGGGGGCATTTTTGCCAACGGCAGAAATTAAAGACATTTTGCGGCAATTCCACAATGTGTCTTCTTATGTTGAGAAACATCACCCTGAGAAGGTGCTCACCAGCCATGCCATTGCACATTTTGATAATGTCTGCCTTAGCCATTTTAGGAACCTGCTTAAGGCCCGGCAAAAGCAGACATCCTTGGACCAGTTCTTCACAAAAGAGGGAGAACCGTCATCCAAGAAGGGCAAAGGTGCTCATGACCCTTAAAAAAAACACCAAATTAAAAAAAAAATTGTTGTTAAATTGGTTGAATTGGTTAAATTGGTTGAATTGGTTAAATTGGTTGAATTGGTTGTCTGGGTTTAAATTTGGGTGTTTTGGCTGCCCCTCTCCTCCTCCTCCTCCTCCTGCCTCACTCTGAGATGCCAGGACCAGCAAAGATAAGTCAAAAACTTTTTTTCTTTATCCTTTACAAACCTTTAGAATGGACCTGCAAGTCATTCTTAAGCTCTTTAGTGCCTCAGGCAACTTTGTATTGCATTGTATTGTAGGGTACTTAGCTTAATAGGCCTCTATTCTAACTTTGTTTTGACTTGCAGGTTCAGTCTGAGGTCATAGAACGCATTAGTTATTTTCAATGGAAAAAGTGTTTCGGGTTACGAAATTTTCGGGTTACGAAAGGAATGGCGGAACGAATTAATTTCGTAACCCGAGGCACCAGTGTATATGTAAATTTCAGCAGAGGGCAAGCAATAGCCTATATTATGATAGTTTTCTTGGATGATTCTTTTTGAAGACACTCTGTGAAATCACTATGAAATTGCCATTAATATTATTCAATATCATGCATATAAACTGTGTAACATAGTTCTTTACAAGTAATTTACAATGAGAACTGAGCAGGTGTTCAACTATGCAAAAAGAAAAAAGAAAGTAAAAGTGAAATTCAGCATAATCTTGGTTGCACCTTCATTAGCTAACCTTCACAATAGCTCCCTTTCTCTATTCTAAACATGGGTGGGTTACAAACCTCCGGGTTGCAGTGCTCTCCCTCCGCCGCCCCTTGCAGCATCGGGGAGCCGCAGCCTTTAAATGGCGCGGCTCCCGGACGCTGCAGAGAAGAAGCGCGGAAATCGCGCTCCTTCTCAGGCCCCGGAAGAGGCACCGCGAGTGCCAAAGGGTGCACTTGCGGTGTCACTTCCGGGGCACCACGTGCGGACGCAGAGCATCTGTTACGTCAAAATGGCGGCACCCGTATGAACAGGGTGCCACCATTTTGTACGGAATTAGTCCGTGATAGGGCAAGAGGTGTCTAGAAGAGACGCCCCTTTTCCAAACTGGGACGTCCTCAGGATGTCCCTAATGGCGGTTTGTAACCTGCCAAGATGTATCTAACTGGTGGTTAATTTATCTGAAATATTATTGAGGTATTTCAATAGCTTTTCAGCTTGATCTAAAAATAAGATTGCCAGACATGTATTCTACATTTCAATTAAGGCCAAACCTGACCCCCATGTAAATTACCAGGTTTGGACAGTATGCACAGAAGAAATCTCATTAGGCAAATTACTCTTTTCAAACTATTAAGCTTGAAACCAAGTCAGCCTAAAGCTCTGTAAATAGGATGGTGAAAGAAATTAGTTTTGGATGTATACTAGCCTCCTAGTTGTCCCAGAAGCCACCACAGAGGAACTGCATCAATAGCAGGACAAGAAGAAGCAAAGCAAGGTTGTCTGCAAGTTGATAGATGAAACTGACACATTTTTTATATTGTTCATCTCTGCACTATGAATTAATTTATTGGCATTAGCTGTACATGGGGAGTACATGATGTGGAACCTCCATCCCATGAAGCAGGTGTGACCAACCCTCACAGCTTTTTGTGCACAGAAAATAATATTTACATTGTAGAATACAGTACTACTTCAATGCATAGAACACAATTTTCTAAAGAACCATATGCAAGTTTTGTACAGAATGTTCAGAATTGCAAATAGCTGTCAAAAATGGTGTGTTTTTTGAAAACTTTCTCACAGTAGGAAGAAAATTACATGTTACTACCTTCAAGAAGAAATCTAGTGCAGAATTATGTCCCTTGTCTCTCAAATAGCAAAAATGTGGGTGCTGTCTATCAGACATCAAATCATTCTACTGTTTTTTATCTCTGAGAAAATTCACATTTTAGCTATGAAGAAAGAGATTATCTATTGTTGTTATTGTTTCAATTTATATCTCACGTTACCTCAGAAGTACTCAGGGCAGACAATTCCCACATAAAACTTACAGTGAAAAATTACACACCACAAATGTCTAAAATTACAAATGTAAAGCCACGAGTTACAGACATTTAGAGCTACAAATATTTAAATCACAAATTATTTTGAAAAGTATACTTTGTTTGCATTTTTACATTTGACTAGAACATGTGTCTGCAGTTTTTTTTTTCAAATATTTGAATCTTCTTTCTCTGAAATGCATTGCAAGCATCACCAATGTTCAGAGTTCCAAGGTGAGATGTGTTCTGCACCACTGGCAATCTCAGCAGGTATGAAATAGATGTTTTCATTGACACAGAATGTGTCCAATGTCCATAGATATATCTGTGCTCATCTCAGCTCTATGGAGAAACCAAAGAAGAGACTTACATGAGTTGTCCAAATAATTAGATGTAGAACAAAGACCAAGAGGCACTCCCTAGAAGCTCTGTGACTGTTAAAGCAGACCAAGTGGCACTCCCTAGAAGCTCTGTGACTCTCCCCCACTGCTTCTCACAGCTACAATGACAATCAAGAAGACCAAGTTTTTTCAAATGATCTTGAATGATCACATCCCTTTTCCTCCTGCAATGTTCAGATATTGAACATTGCATCATGAGTGTGCTAACCCCTTTAAACTCTTCTAAGCTGTGTCATAATATTCCATGAGTCATGCAGGTACCTACAATGGTCACCTCTAGTGGCCATCATCACATCCACTATATTATGACACTGACAGAATTAACTCAAAGGCAAAACAGTCCATAATAGCATAACCTTCCCACATACTGGATTGAATTTTGGATTTCATTTTGGAATACTAAAGCAAGTTCCTTTTTTTGAAGATCTAAGGTACTGAATAAAGCCAAGTCATGATAATTCTATTCAGAATAAGTTTCAACTTAAATTCTAAAATCAAAACAATGAATTTAAGGTCCTTCTAATTTTAAAGGCTGCTGTTTCTGTCCTTTTTGTCATGGGAAAAGTTGAAAAATGTGAAACCAGATGGGTTTGAGGAAATGTTTTACTGCACAAGCCACTACCTATTAATGACAAGCAGAGCTAAAACTAAATATTTTCCAGTGTAATAATTTTTGTGTGTGTGTGTGTGACTGAATGAAGAAGATTTTTCATATAGGAAATGGGATGAATGGCTCGATAAGGCATTTATTTCCAGGAACAAGTGAGATGTCAGGTAGGTGACTTAGATTTCCTAGTAAAACAGATAGAACAGAACCAATTATTTGAATATTGGTTCTGCCCTGCTTTACTATAAAGTCTATTATTTTTTCAGTGTCCAAGGACTTAGACTTTTAATGTTCAAAGAGTGATCTAAGTAGTGATTCATTCCTATAGGTTATATTCAATTGTAATTTAACTCTCTATAGTACTGTTCTTCAAGACATGCATGAATGCCATTATAAAACTGAGGTAAACCCCTCTTCCTGGAAAACAAAGCTCTTCTGGTCTTCTCTTATAGTATTTGGCTGGTTAATAGAAAGGACTAGCACATCTGTTTCAAAAAAGTTACCTCCTGGCATATAATATCAGTGTATGGATGGACTTCATCAGTGAATTTTGATTTACAGCAAAGGAAGGAAGGAAGGGAGGGAGAGGAGGTTTTTTTTTTTCAACCTCTTTGATTTTCCAAACAAATATTGGGATTTGATAAGATTTCAGAATGGATGTGGATATGGAATCACATAAAAAGCAGAAAACAATCATAAGTGTTGATCCAAATGGAGAGGATACCTTATGTGGTCTGGTTATGCAGGTCAAACACAATTAACAAGGGTTTAATTGAGCATAAGGTTCATGTTTCATGGTTCTACAAAACATTTGGTTTTGTAGTTCATTTTACTTCAGAACAGTTAAGGCTAATTTCAGTGTGAGTGAGGGGTGCAGAACTTCTTTGTCTTCATCTACAGTACATCTGGCCCCATCATCCATATAGTTTCATTGAAATTAGTAGGAATTTAAATGAAAATGGCAGGTTTAACATTAAAAAGTCTATTGCCATTTATAAATAAAACTGTCAGACCTAATTTGATCTCTGTTGAACCTATGTCCTGGAAAAAAGTAGTTGTGTTTACTCGTGACCACCACCTTAGCTAGTTCCAGGACAATAGAGACAACTAAGTACATAAACATTCTATTTTATAGAAATAAAAAATGCTTAGCATTACCAGAAAATACTTTGGAATGGAAAAAGCAACATGTGGAACTTTAAAATAAAATTAGTTTCTACAAGAACAAAACCTGGGACTTCCAGAGTTGTTATTGCTATTATCTCCCTTTTGCTGGAGGGGAGGAAAGTCGAGAAATTGGATAATAAATATTTATGCATCAGTCAATGTACTACTTGAGCAGAAATAATGTAGAATAACTGTGTTTGTTTTCAACATCCCTTCTTCCTTCTTTTGTATCATTTCTTTCTAAATCTATATTGGGAGGATAGAGTGCTTACTTGGTTGGCACCAACGATCATGTTCCACTGACCCTACATTAAATTACCTTTCTATGTTGCTTGAGGAATCCTCCTGCAAATGGTTAACACTTGTTACTCATATGTAACTCTCATAATGCAAGTGTAGCCAACTGAAATACGGAAGTATAGCTTTCTAGTCAATATGTACCATGAAGAATCTGTTTTTTACCTTTGTATAAGGGGAATATTGACTACTGAACACAGAACAAGACTTAAAACATATCGCTAAACTGCTTTCATCACCAGCGGAAGTATTGCAAACACCACTGGAAGTAGATATGACATGTTTATATTGTGTGAAGATGCGTTTCTTTTTTGTTCTTCTTGAATATTCCAAACCTCAGGGGTTGTCCGAACTGGCCAAATAAAGTGGCTTCTAACCACTTTGAAGCCTTGCTGTATAGATGACATACGAGGTGAAGCTGGGTGGAAAGCAAAATGAAGCCATACTCTGGGGATAAAAACCAGAGCAAAAAGAAGCTGTGATATTCCAACTCAAGGTGGTAAAATGTCTATCATCGCATCAGCATATAAACTGCATGGCACCAGTACAGGTTTGAGGAAAAGCAAAACACAATCACCAGCAATGCAGTGGATGTAATCACAATATACACAAACCAGACATTATAACATAGGGATATGGGGTGAAGGGGGTCTGTAAAGGAGGGGTGTGTTGGAGACCTCCATGATTGTGCTTTGCCAATGTGTTACTGACCACAATGATGCACTGTACAGTCAGTGCACTGCACATGTGACAGTGTGGCAAGTCATATGGGTAGGCATCCAGTGGAATGGTATCTGGGCAAGAAGAGGGAAGCAACTGGAGGTTGCAAGTAGTGTGTTTTTGCAATGGTATGCATGCATATGGCTTGACGCTGTGCAATGCAGAGAGCCAATGGGTGTTTGACTGTGCAGACAGAGGAGTTTTCATTCACTTTTAGAAAACCCAAGGTCAAGCTGTATTTTCCTGGCTGTCTGCTCCAGCCCTCAGATTCAAAGAATGAGCAACATCCGTGTTTGTGGGACAAAACTCCAGAGCAAAGTTGTCATGGCCAGCCACGAGGAGGACTTGGAAGATGAGGAGGAGCACTCAGCTCCTCAGGTGCAGGAGGAACCTGAGGCTGTGCCAGGCCCCAGTTCTGCCCTGCCAGGTCCCAACTCTGCTCTCCCAGCCCCAGTGGATTTGGCTCAGCCAGACTCTAGCTCTGTGGGATCTCCTCCAGTGGAGCCTGGAGCTCAGCAGCCCAGCCTTGCCCCAGTAGAAGTGCCAGACTCGGGAGACATAGAGCAGCAGAGCACTGAGGTTCCTACCTTTAGCCAGAGGAGATCAGAAAGGGCATGCCTTTGGCATTCCAAGAGACTTGCTGAGAAACGCTCATTAAGCAATCAGCAGCTGTGATAAGGGAGCTAGATATAAGACACCTGGCAGATGCTGAGCTCTCTTGTCAGACACTATTAGTTCTCATTAGTGAATGCTACTTGATCTGACTTCTGGCTTCCTAGACCTTTGAGTGCCTTTGAATCCTTGACCTCGGACCGGACACGTTGACCAACCCTCTGGCACTCTTGATCTTGGACTGGACTGGTAGTGTTGCTCTCTGTAATCCTGAACTTTGGACTGGCTAGTGACTTAGTCTATTGCATGTAGTTTGGCATTGTTGCTTGGGGAACTGCTTCTTGGCAGCTTAGCATGGTTTTCTTTTGCCAAGCAGGCTCTTATCAGCCATGTGAGTGTGTGCTGGCAGCATTCCCAGAAAAAAAGTCTTCAGTAAGATATAAATGTCTGCTACCTATGCAGCTCATTGGCACAAATTAGTCAAACAATTGCACATTGAGATTCAAAGTTACAAAAGAGACTTTCAAAATATCCACATGGGAAAAAAAGAGAATTAAAATAAGATGTTTTTAAAACTCCTCTGGATTTTCCTTGAGTGGGTAAATACTGTTTTTCTGCAACTCAAATCCCTTATCAAAGATATCACAATGATTTATGCTTTTTGAACTGTCTAGGCTAGTCTTTATGCCATAAGTAAATTAGCAAACACTGCAGAAGGTAAATTAGACTACAGACAAGTTTTGAAGTCTAGTCAGAAATCATACACCTGAGCAGCTGATTCATTGCTGAACAGGATTGGACTTTACACAGAGGGTAAAATACACCCATATTGAATATATTACCCATAATTGAACACTGTTCTGTTGAGTCACATTATTTTTATTTTTCCTGTCCCTTCAGCCCAAGATTGTAACAGAGGAAGAGGCAAGCAAAAATATTAATTCTCTGCACTATGATAGGTTGAGATACATTGATTTTCCCATTAATCTCAACTCATTACAGTTATACTATTATACAGTCCTTCCATTATTAATACAAAGGTCCCACCCTCTCCATGGGCTCAGTATTCTCCGATTCAAGCAGCTGCAGATCAAAAAATATAATTAAAAATTCAAATACAGTATTCAATTATTACTTTTTAAAAAAAAAATATTAAAAAAATACAAAAAACAAAACAGTGAAGGATATCTCTGCCCTGCTCTGCCCAGTGGCCTCACGAGAGGACTGTGGTGGTGGCTTGTGCTGCTCCCCTGGTGAGGGTAAAGTTGATACCACCACCGGCCATATAAACCTTAACCTCCCCTGATACTCTGATACTCAATTCCCTCTCTTCCATTCTTGCTATCTGTACCATTGTGGCAGCTGCCTTTGGTGTACATAAGAGGAAGAGAACAAGAAAGAAAGAAAGAAAGAAAGAAAGAAAGAAAGAAAGAAAGAAAGAAAGAAA
>NC_056524.1:250527154-250578576 GCF_019175285.1 Sceloporus undulatus
AGGGGCATAAGGATGGGGTGGAGAGGCTGGGTTTCATGTGTGCCATGGTGGTACATGGGAATGGTGAAGCGGAAAAGATTGGGTGGCATTCAAGCTCTATATAATGCAAAGTTTCTTTATATAAGGGACTTGAACATCCACATTTTTTATTTTTTTTATTTTTGTATCTTCAGAAGGTCCTGGAAACAATAATAATAAATAATAAAATAAAACTTCATTTATACCCCGCCCCTTTGTCAAAGACAATAGGGGCAGTTTACAGAGTAAAACTTCATATATAATCCCAATATCCCTGTTTCCCTCCCTCCCCTAAAACAACTATTAAACAATTACACATTAAAATAATCCAATTTAAATAGGCAGCATGGGATTGTATATGGAGTATTCAAAGAGGTAATTGTATTCAGTGTGTTGCCAGGTTTACTATTCAGGAAAGGCCTACTGGAAGAGATACGTCTTGACAGCCTTTTTGGAGTTGTCTAAACTAGTAATATGATGGATCTCCTCCAGCAGGCCATTCCATAATCTGGGAGCAGTGGAGGAAAGGGTCTTCTGGGTGGTTACAGTCAATCTGGCCTTTATAGGTTGCAACAAATTCCTCCTACAGGATCTAAGTGGGTGGGGTGGATTGTACAGATAGAGGTGGTCCCGTAAATAGGTTGTACCCAAGACATGTCTGGGAAAGCTGCCAAGACTGCTGATAACATCTCACACAGCTTGGCAGAGCTTTATAATGAAAACAAAAGATTTTTTCAAATGCAAGAAACAAGTACAGTGTCAAAGGACCAATTCAGTGTCCAATAGAGAAGGATTCCAGAAAGGCAGGTTTAGCAAGACAGTTCAGAACTCAAGGATTCCAGAAGGTCCAGGTCAGTCATAGTCCAAGAGGCAAGGTTTCAGGCCACAAAGTCCAAGGGAGTCAGAGAAACATGCTTTCGCCAGGAAGTTCATATAATTTCTGACAAAGGAGCTCAGCAACCTGCATTTGTTTATATTACGCAGTTCCTAATCACAGGTGCTTTCCGATTGCTGAGCATTTCTCATAAAGCTTCCATGACCGGTGGAGGCATGCCCTTTCAGACCTTTGCTGGCTAAAGGTAGGTATTTCAGCGTCCTGCTCATCCATATCTTCTGTGCCTGGAATCTCTGCTAGTGGGAGGCTGGGTTGCTGAGTTTCCTGACACCGAACAGGCTCTTCTTGAGCTGGCAGAGCAGAGCTAAGACCCAGCTGAGCTTCAGGTTCCCCCTCCACCTTGGGCTCAAACTCAGCCTCCTCATCTTCTGAGTCCTCAGCCTGGCTGAGCATGACAATAACCAACATCTTGTACTGCTCCTGAAAACCAATAGGCAGCCAGTCAGAGTAGGTGTAATATGGTCATGTCTGGGTTTTCCAGTGACCAGCCTGGCTGCCATATTCTGAACTAACTGAAGTTTCTGGACTAAACAAAAGGGTAGTCCCATGTAGAGCATGTTGCAGAAGTGGAGTCATGAGGTGACCAGAGCATGTACCACAGTTTCCAGGTCCCCTGGTTTCAGAAAATGATGCATCTGGTGTATCAGCTGAATCTGATAACAAGCGCTCCTGACCATCGCATTTACCTGATTTGTCATCTAGAGCGACAAGTCTAGGAGCTCCCCAGACTGCAAACACAGTCCTATATTGTTCAGGAAAGGGTTCCCAGACATTGTATGATTGTTTATCTGATAGTTATCTGAGATCTGATATTTGATATTAGCAATTGTAAGAGGCCATATGCCTGTATTCACCCCAAAGATGGGAGTGGGAATCACACATGAAACGCCAGCTTATGAAACTCTTCATAGATCCATGAGTCATCACAGAGGAGATAGGGCAGGGTTGTGTTGCAGATAGTAGAGTCAACACTACATGTTAGGCTACAATGAACTTTTACTCACCATATCTTGACATTCTGAGAGTAGGGGCTTGGTTGGCTTTGTATGCTTGTGGTTAAAACTACTGGGCCTCTCCCTCTCCCCCCTCTCTCACACACACAGGGGAGAGGGACTTAAGAGACAGGAACAGAAATGCGCTGCAGCTCTTTCAATTACAGTTGGAACTATAATTATTTCACTGAAAAAAGCGGGTCCACAAAACACTTAATTTTCCAAGCTTCAACAAGCTGATAAGGGAGAGAGGTGAATGTGCAGATGTATAAGGGATCTTGTAGCACTTTTGAGACTAATTAGGCAAAAGAAGTTGTAGCATAAGCTTGCATAGACATGGGCAGAAAACAGATGGACCTAAAGGGGCAGTGTCACGCTTCCCTTTTGTGTGCTGGATCTGGGCTGTAGCAACCATACACCGTGGCCCCAATCTGGCCTTTTCCTGGCACAAAATGGAGTGGCAGAAAGCCATTCTATTTTCCACTGCAGAAAGGGTGTCCCTTTCGCTGTCGCCATGGATTTTCTCCACTCCTGCAGAATAATTGAATTGCTGCACCTCAAGAGCATTCCCATGCTGTGTGCCATCTGGTAGGGTAGGCAGTGTGACTCTTGTTGGGGGGCAGAGTTGTGGCATGTTGTGTGTGGTCACCACACCCCCATGCCATTCACAAGCTGGCTCTTATTGCTGGTCTATTTTGCTCCTCAGTCTACTTCCAATGCATCTTGCCTAGTTTTATTTATCAGAATCTTAGAAATGTCCTGGAGGACTATCCCCATCCCTCACACTCACTATTTTCTTGCCCACCTGATATGGCCATGTAGGGGATGAAAGGAGGCCAGGGGTAGCTGAGGATTGTCATCGGACTATATTTCAATAGCCAACGCACAACAATGCAAACGTCTTCTGGAACATATGGTGGCTTCTTCAGAGGCCCTGGAGGATGATGTTATTGTCATGCACTAGCCATCAGAGCATAGCCAGATAGCAGTCTTCATCTGACACCATCTTCCCTATAGGCAACACGTGGCTATATTAGGAGGTAGGAAAATGGTGAGTGTGGAGGAGAGACACTTTCTACCGTATGCAAGAGCATCTTCAAAATCTGGAGCATTTTCTATTATATTCTCACAACAGGGAGATAATTCATTAAATTATTTGTTCTTCCCTTTTGAGGAAAATATAATCAGGAGCTCATTTCTAGTTTACAGAATGTCCATGGAGAAGGACTATTGTCCAAAATGTGTTGGCCTCATTCTTTCTTAGGTTCTGCAGGTTTTTTGTTTTTGTTTTAATCTGTTCATTTCTGTTAGTCAAAATGTCATAACAAGTAGTAAGAAGAAAGAAGGAAGTAGCAAGAAGGAATATCAGCAGGACTTGAAAGAATACAAGATTTAGACATTTTAAAAATCTGTCTGTCTGTCTATCAAGCAATGCCCTTGGCTGTGGTGTGGGTGAGAGAGAGCAGTCCCAAGGAGGACTGAGTATGCTTAGTGAGCATAAATTGACAAGTGAGTGCAGATAAAATTTAAAAAATTCTAAGCGGTGAGGATTAGAAGGATGGAAATATGGTCCTGAAAAAAGAAGATTCAAGTCACATCACAACATTTGGCTGTAGGCCCTGCTTTTAGATATGAATGTGCAGTTTTCAGTTAGATTCTGTTATTCTGAATGCATCTGTTGAGCAGATTTTTTTGATATTTAACTCAAGGCTAGGCCTAAGGCAAGATTAAGTATTGTTTATTAATTAACAGCCAGTACTTCTAAAATGTGGTCATCAGAGGCTTGAGTGGTTTATCACTAAAAGTGTGCTCATCATTTCTTCTCCTTTTTCTGACTCTTCAGTTAGTCAGAAATTAATGCTATTTATTTACCAGATGTCATAGAAAGTGCCATTGCTTTATCATTTTATTGCACGGTTTATTAGTTTCCTGACCTTGTGGACTATATGTCTGTATTGTGTCTTTAGCTGTCACCACAGTTAAAAATATGCACAAGAACTACTGCTCTGTCCAGTAAAATCATTGGTGGGACCATATAAACAGAATAGTGTGTGCAGTTCTTGTCACTTCATCTGAAAAAAAACAACCCATAGAACTGGCAAATGGGTAAAGGGGCAAACGAAATGACTGGGCCTGAAACAATACCCGCATGAGGAAAAGTTACAATGTTTGGGTGTATTTAGGTGACAAGAAAGCATAACGAAGGGGACATATGATAGAAGTATATAAAATTATGCATGATTTTCTCATCTGTAATGTTACTATCTGCTGATGCAGAACCGTGGATGATTCAAGACAAACAAATCAAAGTATTTCTTCACATAGTACATAATTAAACTGTACATAAGATACAGTGGTGGCTTACTTCTGCTGCTTTAAAAAGGATTAGATAAAATCATGGAGCTTGGGGTCATAAATAATCATTATTCAAGATGGCCATGTATCATCTCCACTATCTAGAGGCAGTACACTTCGCTATAGCAGTTGCTGGGGAAATTCAAGATGGAGGGTGCAGTTGTACTCATGTACTGCTGACAGCCTGACCACTGTGAATTAGACAGACCTTTGGCATGATTGCATGGCTATTGTATTCTTATTAAGTTAGTAAGTAATAGTCATTTCTTCCATGGATCAATGGTGGATGAAGTTCTGGGAAGGATGGTTAATGGAGGAGGTTCTCCTGACATCATCTGTAAGCTTCTCCAGATGATGTCAGGAGAACCTCTGGGGCAAGGAACTGCAATCAGTTCAAGGAAAAGTGGTTACCTCTTATAGAATATATAAACTCCGACTTTCATGCTCATGTTCCACCACAGCACTACAGGAGATATTGTTTGAATGAGACCTCAGTTTTGTAAATCTGTATTTCAGCTTGTGCTTTTAAAGTAGAATGATGATGTAATTGTGTTTTACCTTTTGTAAACACTAAAATAAAATAAAATAAGTAATAGTCATTTATTTTCTTATGGAATATTTCCAAGCAATTTTAAGGGTAAATATGCTGACATATTTAGATGCAACTAGAAAATATAGTGGAAAGTCTGTGACCATGTCTTCTGAGGTTTTATAAACAGCTCTTTGTACTCATTAAGATCTCTTGATTTGGAATGAGGTTCTGATGTAGAAAGGACATCAGGGTTACATCTTTTTCTTTATATTGCTTCTGTGATTCAAGGCACTCCACACTGGGCTATTTGCCATACAGTGAAAATCATGCAAGGACCTTAGAGCATTTAACTTGTATATTCAATGGAATAGACATGGGTGATTTTTTGTTTGTTATTTGTTTTGCTTTTGTTAACAATTTATCAAAGTTCACAGACCTGGAAAAAAAGACCTTGGATTTTGGGAGGAAAAAGTGGGAGAAAATGTGTTAGATGAAATCATCAATCCAAGCTTTCAGTGCTTAACTCTTTCTTGACTGTTTGAATGATTGTATAAGTTCAACCTTGAGTGTCATGCTGACTTGAGTTATCATTCATTGTTTCTGAACTTTGACACTTATATTGAAGACAAGTTACATGGTCCCATCAGTGCTGGAAATTGCTGTACTTGTTGAATTTGGCCAGTACAAATGAGGTATTTTCTCTCTCTTCAGTTTTGAAAATAGCAAAATATCCAATGTCTTGCCCTTTGGAGATGATTTATTTAAAATCTGAATGCATTTTTTTAAAAAAAATAGCAAATAGTAAGTTATTTCAATGTGTGCACCCTTGATTGTGGTGCTGAATGAGCTGGCTGATTTGGGTCATATGTCATCTGTCTCTCTCTGCCAACAAGATGGGAGGAAACCATTTTATTTGGCCCATACAGACAGGACCTAGGTATCTTTACAAGTCTAAGTTGTGAAAACATTTAATTTTATCCTTTCAAAAGTCTATGTGGTATCTTATGAGTCTTTCATACACAAGCACATTGCTAATTAGACTTTAATATAGTTTTTTAATTGATTAACAGACACAACAGAACCTTGTTGTGCTTAGAGGTTATTCCTGGCAGAATTGCCATTAACTCTTTGCATGTGATGCATTAAATGTGGTATAGTTTTCTAGTAAAGCTTCAGGAAGGCAGATCATTAAAAAGAAGGAGGAGGAGGAGGAGGAGGAGGAGGAGGAAACCCAAAGTGTGCTATTTGTGAGATGAAGCCTTCTACAATGGACTACAGGGGCATACCTTCTTCAAAATTCTCTTGATTAGGATAAAGCTGAGGAACTGTCAAGGTGTTCAAGTGTTGTTGGAGAGTGTGTGGATTTGAATAGATTGATCATCTAAATTGCAAGCTTTTTCCAGACAGAAGTATTTATCTAATATGTCTATGGGATTTTAACATTGAAATACCAGACCTGCTGTACTCACTGCACACACGTACATGCACACACAGATAGTCATTAAAACCAAGAGGACAATAGGGTAGACAATGTATTGCTTCTCCTTCAAATCTGTGGTAAAGGTGAGTCTGATAACTGTAAAACCACAAGTCTTTCTTCATGGTCTGGTAAATTAAGGGGAATCTAACTAAAGAGTTTGACGGGGAAATGAGCACACTGTCAGGGATAACCAGTTGAGAGTCTGAAAAGGATATTGTGTCTCCTTTCAATTATAATTCCTTCAGGGAGAGCCCTGTACAATGGCAGAAAATGAGAATAATATAATCTTCTAGTTTTAGAAAGAAAAAGCTTCCTAAGAAAATATAAGGAAAAACTAAACACAGCAGTCTTAGGGTGATAAATAATGTTGAAGTGGAACAGCTTAAAGAAGTAAATGTTTGAAATATCCACTTAATTGCCTTTAGGATACTGTAGTGATGTTAAAAGGCAGGAGGCAAACATAGTATCCAATCATTTTCGGCAACAACATAAAATTGTATCTGATTCATTTCTTAGAAATATGATAAATGGTTTTGGGAACTGAATTTTTTTTTTATGTGATGCTGTGTTTATGTGTTGTGTGGTCAAACAGTTGTTTTCACCAATTCTGCTTCCATTGCTTTTAAGACACTTCACCTCATTTTCCGAGGGGTATTATTTTCATGATATTGAAGTGTGGATGTGAAGTATACTCATTAATATTTGCTTTCTCGATGATGAAAGGGTGGCGTGATTCTTCACACTTTAGAATGTCACTGGAGGAAATTAGTTTGTACAAGAGAAAGAAAGAAAGACATGAGGCTTTCCTACATAGGAAACATATATTTTGGGCAAGACATAATGCTAATGTAAAGATATTGTGGGTTTTTCCATTCAGAAAACACAGCAGAAAAACTATTTTTTCCCCTAAACCAGGTGAAAAAACCTTTGCCTAAATTTTATCCCCAACAGAAAATTTACAGATTTCCACACTTTTTTAAAAAATGCAGTTTTCCTGCATTTGTCTTGGTGTGTGTGTGTAAAATATTTGTGTGTGTGTGTATGTGTATGTGTGCAGGAATTTACTCATTTTTATTTACACATTTTCTACAGAAAATGTATTTTCTGCTCGGGAAAAATGAGGTGAATTTTTCCACAAATGAATTTCCCTCAGCCAGCTCCCTAAATACAAATCAACCTCAAAAACTGGACAGATATCACATAGTAGTGAGGATCTTGCATGTGGGTGTGAAATAATCATATATTTACACCACTAGATTTAAGTAGTCATAGTAAACAATTCAGGGCAACATTATAATTTATAGGCTCCACCAAGCACCTATATGTCCCAAACCTGATATGTCAGATAGTAGAGGGTGAACTATCCATTCCATCATACCCATATCAGAGTACCACTAATATGAATGTGAAATCTAGACAGTGAAAAAAGTGGTTAGGAAAAAAAAAACCTTTCTGAGATGTGATGCTGGAGAAGAATGCTGATACCATGGACAGACAGAAAGACGAACAATTGGGTCCTACAATAAATCAAGCCTGAACTTTCCCTGGAAGCCAGGATGACTAAGTTGAAGCTGTTCTACTTTGGCCACATCACAAGAAGGCATGACTCATTAGAAAAAAAAAACAATAATGCTAGGAAAGGTGGATGGCAATAGAAAGAGAGGAATGCCACGCACCTGATGCTGTACCAGGGAGGTCACAGGTCTGAACCTACAGGATCTGAGCAGGGAGGTTAGAATAGAGGGCCGTGCAGATATTTCATTCACAGGTTTGCCATGAGTTGAAGTCAACTACAAGGCAGCTAACAATACAAACAAGAGGGTAACATAATATAGGTGGTTGCATTGATCTAGAAAATGAGTTCTACATATGCAAGTAGGCCTCTTAGGACATAGTCTCATATGCATGTAGATCCATGCAAATGCTCATCTACATGGATACAATTATCCAGAAGCAACACTTATGCATGTGAAAGATCCCTTGCTACTTACCATATGTGTTTTGAAAAAGCCTTGGGGGGAAAAACCCTCTTGCCTGAAGAACCACTGTTACTTGGGGGGCTGTCTGCATGGGCCAAAAGGCTCATATTCCCCCCTGTCCTTGTGTCATCCTGTTTGGACAACACAGGTCAATATCCCAGGGTGAAGATCCATAATACCAAGTATATTTCATTAGCCCTTCAAATAGTTTTACAAACCCTTCTGGAAAGAAACAATGACATTACATCAAAGCTGAATTCCAGATTAGCAAGGTTAATAAAACATTAGTAAGATTTACTGATGGGTTTTTTTTTTTTTCATCATCTAAAGTCAAAGCACTGCTATTTCCTTCTAGGTAATGTCAAGGCAGGATATTGCTAATATTTTTGCTGAACTCACCTTGCAGGCTTTTGTGCTCACAGGTAACAGAACTCTGCAACAAACAACAATAGCTTTTACAAAGAGCCTAAATTGGCCTGAGGCATACAAGACCCACAGTATAGCAGCCTAAGGCATATCTATGACTTGGTCCAAATATTATGGGTTCAGCAACTCCTTTGTTCAAAAACAGTAACAAAAAGGTCATGCTGAGAAAGAAGAACCTAGAAAGTTTTGCCAGGAGTTTTCATAACTCCATCTTTACAATACCATACAAGATTGAAACATTCCAAATGCCTTATTGACTCAGAGACTGGTTCTGCTATGAGCATGAAGGCCCACAAATATGTCATTATTCCTCATGAGGGCTGTCCCTTGAAATTCTTCAGATGTTTGGTTGTCAAGAATTTGGTGTGATAAGTAACTTTGATAACAATTTTGAGAAGTCCTGATTGTTGTTTTGCTTCAGAATTTGATTCCAGTTTTCTGAAAGGATTTCTTTCCTAATTGTTGCAACGTCCAGCAGCCCTACTCCTTTACTGGACTTTCCCATGATATTAAATCTTGAGAAACTCTTCTCTTATTGGGCTTACAAAGGGCTGTACAGACTGGCACTTTGTGCTGGCCTGTATGCACAGTGAGGGCTGAGCGTTCGCAAGCTCAAAGCCCTTACTGTGCTGCCTGGCCACCATTACGGTATGCACCCAGCCACATGGCGTGTGCCATGACGATGCACGCCAGGCGTAGCACCCAAACGGAACTGCACAGAAGAGGCATCATCATGGCACACCAACATGCCCGTGGCCCCCCTTCCAGGACCCAAAAAGAAGCCCCTTTCTGGGGCTTCTTTTTGCTCTTCCAGAGGCCTCGGTATGTGGTTGCCACGGCCTCCATTTGGGGCAAACAGGGGTGGTGTTCTGACGCCAGAGACCCTAAGGCCTCATATTGAAAAAAAATGTAAGATATAGATTAAATAAATATATACAGTAAATTAAAAACAAGCAGCCAGTCTATTTTGGCCAGTCTTCCTGTGCTTATTTTTATCAATGTTCCTTCCCAGATTTCTTACACAGAGGGGAAATCTTACAGCTATTCCTAAGACTTAAGAAGCTGTTTAAAAATATTGTAGCTGCCACTGTCTCAGAGTGAGTATATCCATGATGTAGAAATTTTCTTCCAGCAAAATTGAAATACATCTACCCAGTAGGAGAGAAGCTATTTGAATTCTATCCTGCCTCCCTCATGTTACCATTGTGTTTTGTGCTCTGACACAATTTTAAAAGCTGCTTAGGTTTCCGAAATGGCTTTTGCAAGATGTAGTCTGCTGCTGAATCCCTAGTAAAATGACTGAAGGCAAATACAGCTCAGAAGCATTTAAGAATTATTTTCTTCATTAAATTCCCTTTCTAAATTGGTCTGTAATTTCAGTTTTAAAAACTCAAAGAAAAAAGCACAGGGTTGCTACCAGCTATGAAATTATACAATCTTTAGTTTAAATTCATTAAATAGTTATGTGGAAAGGGGAACGAGCCATCTGTAATAAGCTAAAATTGCTGACACAGTCCTCATAATAGGTTCTTTCCCAGAGGTTTTTATTACAGTTATATAAGAAACCATTGACTTACGAAGTTCAAAGAAACTTTCAAAATAGATCTCTCTCTCTCTCTCGTAGTCTTGAGTGATGAAGAAGACTAGGAAGATATTGTACATAATAATTAGAACTGTGCCACCATGAGAAAATATGTCCAGGGACTACACATCATATGTTTATTGTTATTTTCTAGAATTTTTCAGTGTTTTTGAAACAAAACAACTTTTGACTGTTATGAATGATAGCATAGACATCTCACTGTTCATTCCATTAATTAAATCACACACACACAGACACACACAGACACACAGCCCAGTGTCCTATTTGCTATCTTTGTAGTTTTGATATTCTAATCCTTGGAGTTTAAAGTGGAACATTTACCCACTGACACAGAGGACCAGACAAGTATTCATTAAGAAATAATGTCACCCCAGTTGGTAATGTCCCGATACAATATATAAATCTCAGCAAATTTGTAGTTGTCTCCTCAAATAACTGGTAAGTGCTGTACACATTTATCATGCAAAAGTTTCCAGATGCAGTCCTTGACCTCTCTAGGTAAGCCCCGAGAGAGATTCCTTTCGAAATTTTTAAAGAACCATTGCCATTCTGTACATCTGTACAGAACACTGTACCAGGTACCAAATACATTTCCTCTATGTAATTCACAATGGTACCAAGGATGGGGAAACTATTCATTACCATTCATTTTCCATCTTTTAAAGGCAAGAAGAGAGGAAGCCACATGGATGGCGTGGTATTGTTCACCTTTAGCATTTTTACATAAATGTACATGCCAAAGAGGTACCTACTTTTCAGGAAACAGTATACTGTGCTCAGAAAACAGCGTTTTCTGTACAGAAACTATGCTGTTGTGCAGAAAAACCATGTTTCTTTCTGCTCAAGCTATGACTTCCCAAGGTGAGAACAGTGACAGCAGAAATCACCATATTCTGGCCCAAGGAAGAGAATACTGGGGGAATTATTATTCTTTTCTAGGAGGAAAAAGAACATGAAGATGCATACTTATATATTCCTCAGTATGTTTCTATTACAGAGAGCTTCATGGCTTTTTTTTTTTTTTTTTACAAAACAGATTGTAATTCAATATAAAACAAGCTCTCCTCCTTTTCCCACCTCCCTTTTCTCTATCTCCTCTGTATATATAACTTGACAAAAGTTATTTCAGGGAAGTATTACTTCTTCCATTTTTGTTTCCTTGACAGTTCCCCTAATGGTGTTCTAGACGTTAGGGAGCATGGAAATGTGATTTCCTTAGACACTTGGATTTTTTGTATGAACATATTATAGGAACCATAAGTCCTATAGGAAATATATCTCTGCACTTGTTGTATAGGAACAACAGGCCCTATGTGCTCTGATGCCTGGGGGTATTGTCACTGCAGCCATAAGATAGTAACTGGAAAGATTCCTAACCTTGAGAAAAGAGTCAGGCCTCTATGAGAATGGTCTAAAGAAACATGAATTCTCACAATATAACTTCTTGGGGTTTGCCAGATTTGGCCCATTGTTCCATAACTCATTACATTATTTGGAAAGGGGTATTTGTAGTAATTTCTTGGATCCACACTAGGGCTCTTCAATTCATTTGCATTCTCTTCTGTCAGCTTATTGTCTTGACTGTAAGTCATAAAAATAATAAATATACTGTAGCTGTCAGTAAAATTCAGTATCCTTAGAACAGGCTGCCACTTGAGTTTTTAGGTATGTCTTTCTGCCAAAAGGGCAAACAAGACAACCATGTGTGTTAGTAGCATTGTTTCATTTACACACAAAAACTAGATGTTATGTGTACCATGAATAAGGCTTTATATCAAGAATATGCTTGTGGTCTTCTAAATCCTCTTCATTCTCCATGACCATGTTTTTTTATCATGATTCTGAGGCAGAGTTGATGTGTTAGGAATTATGAAAGTACAGATGAGTATCAGGACTATGTTAGTTTGTGATCAAGGTCCAAAACACAGTGCAGAAATAATCCCGTTTGAGACTGGTTTAACTGCCCTGGCTCAGTGCTAGAGAATCCTGGTAATTGTAGTTTATTGTGGCACCAGAGTTCTCTGACAGAGAAGTCTAAATGTCTCACGAAACTACAGTTCTCAGAATTCCCTAGCACTTAGAACAGTTAAAGTGGTCACAAGCTGGCTTATATCTGCAGGTGTTTTGGACCATATTCAATCAGTCCATTTTGTCCATCATTATGCAACATTTTCACATCATACAAACACGTGCCTTTTTTTCATACACTGTTTTCTTATACATTCTGTTTTGTTTTTGCAAGGTTTTTTTTTTCCTTTAAGGAGAATTTTTTGTGTATTCTGGAAAACATTTTTCTAGTTAACACATTTTCTTGTACATTTGCCAATGATTTCTATTATTTTTGCAAGACATTTTTAGGGTACTTTCTTACATATAATTTGGGGAGTATGTTTGCAATTTCCCTCAGTGGTAGGAAACTAATCCAGTATTCTGTATTATCTATTTAGGTAAATGTGACCTGAAGCAGAGGGCCATGACGGAGTGGCCACAGGCCACTTTGGCTGTGATTGGGCCAGGAGGCTGCCGGCAGGAGCAGATTTAATCAGTTCCTGAAAGGTCCAGCTCTTGCTGCCTTAGTGCAGCCTCAGAGCAGCTTCTGGACACTTTGGAGTGGGGCGTGCACATGATGCATGCCCCGCAAGCGGCTGGGAGCTGCATGTGTAGCATGCCAAGAATGCGACAACCCACAAGAGCTGGCACAAAAAGGAGTGGTTGGATACTGTGGTGGCAGCCTGGATTGGGGCCAAGTGTGTGCAGCTGCTGCAGTCCCATGCCAATGGGGGCTGACAGGCGCTGGAGCAAACAGAGGCCACTCCAAGCTGCCAGTCTGTATGACCCTTAAATAAGCTTTCCTGGCCCAACCTCCCCAATTCTGATGGAAATATCATTAAAGTGTGTTTGGCGTACTGGCATGATGGACCTCCTCCCTTTGCAGCTGATGCCTGTAAAAGTAGGTTGTGGGATTTACAACTGTGACAACAGTGTCAGAATTATTACTATATACTGATCATGAATGCAGAACAGTTACCTATATCTACTAAGCAGCAATTGTGAATATGGAATAGTTATAGATGTTTACTCATCCCTAGTTCATCCCTAAATATTCCATATTCATAATTGCTGCTTAATCCTGACACTATTGTTAGAATCATATCTCCTTTAATGGATATCAGCTGCATAGGAAAAGGAGATCCATTAACTTAAGTCAGTAGCTGATGCAGAATACTGGCCCTGAAAAATACAAAAATATTCAGAAATACCATCACAGACCATGATTGGATAAATTTGTAAACAATTTCAGTGATTCAAATTTGTTTTCCATCCCTGTTTGGTTGCTGCATCAATATCAAAATAACTGTCTTGGTTACATTGTGATATAAGAAGTACATTTAATTCTGCTTGCACATCCTCAATAAACTCACAAAGATGCTTTCAGCACTATTTCCTCACAGCTTATCCTCTCCCTTTCTCTGTCTCTCTCCCCTTCCCTTTTCGAGTTGTATGTGTGTTTGCTTCTGTTGCAGTGCCTTTTCCAAACCTGTCACTGGAAAGATTTTACCTTTTAGTTGATGACATTATTGAGTAACCCAAGTATTTCTATCTTTAAATTCAAGTCAATCAAACCCTTTAACATCTTAATCATGTCTCAGTTCCTATTGGCTCTGAGCCAAGGCTATAATTATGTTGCTTGAATTAATGGATTCCAAAATGTATTCCAGTTTAAGTCTATAGAGTAGACTGCAGTTGATACCATGACCCCTATATTTGCAGAATAGTTAATCCTGGCCAAAAAGGAAAAAAAAGAAAAAGAACACCCTTCAGATCCCTATTGATTTCCAAAGAAAATACTGAAATGCCAAGTCATGAATACCTGTTTAAGCACTTCTCACCAACATACAGGAAAGAGATTTTCAGCAACTTATTAAATTTTAGATTTAATAATTATGCAGACACATTTTTGTACAATCCTTAACCAGCATCAGACAGTATTTTATTTAGTTTATAACTTACCTTCCTTCCCACATGGGTCTTAAGGTGCTTTACAATAGGACTCATTCTTAAATATGAGAAATGTGGGGTCGTCCTGGTGTTGTTGGACTACAGCTCTTAGCAGAACTAGCAGTCTAGCTAAAGAGAAGGAATACCGATATCCTTTCACCCAGTAATCTCACTCAGACCACTACACAGTGCTAGTTCTGGTGTTTAATTTGTTTTAGTGTGAGTATATTCATATTTCTTCTGAAGATGATGATCTTTTTTTTAAAAAAAACAGACAATTTGAAATAAAAGAACCCAATTTCTATAAATAGAAAGAATGACCATTATTACAAGATATTGATTCTGCTGGAGAAACTTATTGAAATCTTCACACTTTCTAAAGTGCGGGCATTAGATGATCATAAATGTCTGCTCAGAGTTTGTAGTATGAGTAACACACCTACTAGTTGCAGTAACTCTAGCTATATTATTAGATACAGTATTACAATTTTTGTACATTCAGAACTGGGGACACACACAGAGCTGTCTACTAGAATACAGACTTTGGATTAAACCTATTGCACATTTACCAGAAAGTGTCCCATCAAAACAAAATAGGGTGCTGATCTAAATAAAAATAAATAATAATATTTGGCAGCTGGAATTCTGATGATACAATGTTGACAAAATCCCAATGTTGATCTCATTGTAAAAGGACAGTATCTCAGTTCACCTCACACCAGGTGCAAAACAACAGTGTGTGAGAGAGGGGCTGGTTCTGCATTAATCTCTGTTCCCTGAACACTGATTGGCTACAGGGGTTTAAACACCTGATAAACAAGGAGAAACCTTACACAGGGGGAATGAGTTTTCTCTTTCTTTTTCAGGTGTGCAAAGTTGGCCAGAATGTACTTAAGTGGATCCCTTCAGCAAAACTTGGAACCTTATCGCCCAGGTCCTAGAATGGGCCTGTCACATTCCAAAAAGGGGGCGCGACAAAAATGAGATGGGATGAGGAATGCATCTTACCGCACAGGGGGACACCACCACTGCTGCCAGACATTCCCATTGCATTCTACTTTCGTTCCAGAGGGGATGATTTTTGAGAACTATTCAAAAGCATTTTCAAAATTTGCCCCTTTGGGACGGATACTCACTGTTTAAACTACCAATTTCTCCCCATGTGATAAAGTCCTATAATGCTACCTACAGGATCCTCATTTATCTTCAAGAAGTAAACAAGAATGGAAGGTAGTGTCATATATAACACTAAGTCACAGTCTTTCAGTGAGAATTGTTCTTAGGGAAGAAATAACCCTATATTCAGGCTGCACTACTTCCAACTGCAGGTGAGAGACGGCATGATAAACTCCTCTCTTCTACGCTCCCTTTTATGACCCTGTATAGTCATAGGCTTTAATGCAAGTTTTAATAGTAATGACACAAAGGGCTACCATATGTGACAGGGGTTTCCAGTGATAGCACCTGGTTATACAGCATTCTTCTTTCAGAGATGTGGCTGTCCTCAATACTTTTGCTTTTCATGCAGCTTTTAAAGCAATAAGCAATTCTTCAATGTGTCTTTGCTTGCATTGTTTGTATTGTATGTTCACTGGCTTTTTAATTTATGATTTTAGATATTTCTAATATTAGAGGGGATATATGTGATTTTGGACATGTACAATTCCTGATTTTATTTGTGTTTTAGTATTGGTTGCTGACTGCTCTTATAAAAATATGGAACATAAGCTGAACTCCTTATCCTCATCATCTATGTTGAAATTTGCAAACCTTATTGTCCAGCATTCTGAACTAGGCCTATTTACTATATTGCACCCTTTCAGTTGATGATTTGGCTGAAGTGGAGTGCCTTTTCCTTTATTTCCCTTTATGACTTTCAAGAAAATAAGCAAGTCTATTAGTATGTCTTTTAATATATGAATGTGTAATCTAAATACAAAGAAACAATTGCCATGAGACTGAATATGCCATTTCTGCTTGCTTACTTCCCAAACATAATTAAAACTTAAGGCTGATAGGCATGTTGAAAAGCATTTCTTAATATTTGTTTACTGTAATTATAATGTAGGCTACTTGAATTCTCACTACACCTGCTAAAATTGTTTCATTTTTAGTGGAAATAAATTAATGTGGTCCATTACATTTTAATAATGCACACAGTAAACACAGCTATTTGATATTGATAAAAAGAAAAAAGGTTTCTTTTGACCTGATTGCCACTCAGGTACTGCATGTTTAAATGCCCAGTATAACTTCTTGAAATTGGGAGATTTTTTGTGTGCCATTCAATGATGAAATGCCCACATGGGTCAAACGTCCAGCTTTCTCCATATAACAGCTTTTTAAAAAAATTATATATATATATATATATATATACACACACACACACACACACACACACACACACACACACACACACATAGAATGAAGAATTTTTTAAAAAAAACATTCATAGAACAGATACATTTATACATATTTCTTTTGTGTGTACCTTATATAGTTATGGTAAACTCACTACTATCCTTTTTTCTTTAATTAAATAATCCCAATTTTCTGTACATTTTGTTATGTCATGGTCTCTACACTTTACTGTCTTTGTTTTTATGCTGGTTTATTATATTTTTATGTTAGTCAATTGATTGCATAAAGTGCACTTAAATCAAATACGATCATCTCTGCTAAAGAGAAAAAATAAGAGAATTCTAAGTCCTTATCCTTTTATAATTTTAAGTGTTTGATTATAAATTGGGGAGAGTATCAACTTTCTCCAATTCTTCCCACTATTTCATCCTTCCAAAACTAAATTGAGATTTTTTAATATATTAAATAAGTATAATCATACCTCATATAGTAAGATTATAGAATAGAGAAAGAAACTTTTTGCATATTGTCTTTTATCATTTAAGCCCAACATCAGTTATGTCCACTCACAACCTTCCTGTTTTACAGTAAGTCATAATGCTTAACAGTGAGAATGAATTAAATAATAATTAATCCATCTCTAATGATTTCCAGTATGACATAACCATACTCCATTCTCCTTCAATTTCCTTTTTTGGTTTCCCTCTGATCAAGGCCGATAGAATGTCCATGTCCATAGCTTCCCGTGTTTTTATTATCCAATCTTCGATTGAAGGAATGCTATTTTTTCCCATTGTTTTGCGAAGAGAAGTCTTGCTGACATTATCATATATAATAGGATATGTCGTGTTGTTTCTCTTTTATTTCATATGTTATGTTTAGTAAGAAAAAATGGGGTGTGAAAGGAATTTTGATTTGTAGAATTTCCATCGTCTTTTTATGTATAGCAGTCCAGAATTTCTTGGCTTGTTTACATTTCCACCATGCATGGAAAAAATCTGCCTGTGGATCTGAGCATTTCCAGCAGTTTGAATTGCCGGTTCTATATAGATTATTTAATTCTGTAGGTGAAAGATACCAGCGGTACATCATTTTTATAAAATTTTCCTTGTAATTTTGACAGAGTGTATACTTATTTGTATTTCTCCAAGCTTGTTCCCAATGTTTCAATTGTATGTTTTCTCCAATGTTTTGTGACCATTTTATCATCATGTGTTTTATTACTTCTTGTTCCAAATCTCTGTCTCTCAACACGATGTAAAAGTTTCTTACACTTCGTTTTTTCCTTTCTGTGATAATTTTATCTAGGTTGTTATCTTTTTCTACAATGCCCGTATTGCTCATGTCTTTCTTAAATCTTTCTGTTAATTGTAGGTAAGTACACCAGTTAATATTTATATTCTCCTTTTTGAGTTGTTTTATTGTTTTTATTTTGCATAGTTTTCCCCCTTCTTTTATCAGAATGTCTTTGTATCTCATCCAAGGCTCCTTTTCTCTTGATCTATTAAAGAATGGTGGAGACCCAAGTTGGTAAAGATCTATAAAATTTAGTTCTTAGTTTTAGCCAAACTTTCAGTAATGCTTTCCTGCAGATATGATGATCAAAATCTTTATTTTTCTTTAGTTGGTCAAACCACATAAATGCATGCCATCCAAATCTTAATCTATCGCTTTACAGATTTAATAGTCTTTCATTCTTAAGGTTAATCCACTTTTCAATCCATTTTAAAGCACAGGCTTGAAAATATAATTTAACATTTGGGAGCATACATCCGCCTCTTTCCTTTGTGTCAGTGAGATTTTTCCTGCTAATTCGGGGTTTTTTACCTTCCCACAGAAAATTTAATAACTCTTTCTGCCAAATATTAAGATATTTTTCTTCTGCAATAACAGGTATATTTTGAAACAAAAATAATAGTTGTGGTAGGACATACATTTTTATCACATTCATTTTTCTTGAAAAGAAAAGGTGCAATTTTGTCCATTTCATCAGGTCTTCTTTAATTTCTTTCCAAGTTTTTTTTTGTAGTTATTGTGTAATAGATCTAAATTTCATTTAGTTAAATAGATGCTGAGATATCTTATTTTACTGGTTATCTTAAGTTTAGATTTTTCTTTTGTCAGATTTTTTGTTGTTATTGCAGATTTTTCATAATTAATTATAAAACCAGCAAGATTACCAAATTCTTCTATTGTCTTCAAAAATCATACAATATTTTGGGAAAGTTCCTCTAAAAACAAACTAAATCATCTGCATAAATCAGGGTTTTACTAACATGTCCCTTAAAAGTGACTCCTTTAATATTTTGATCTTATCTTACTCTGTCGTTCAAAATCTCCATGACTATTATAAACAATAAAGGGGATAGGGGGCACCTCTGTCTTGTTCCTCTATTTATTTTTATGTAATTTGTTCTTTCCCCATTTATCAATAGTTGTGCTCATTGATCGCTGTATATTTCCTGGATCCATGCCTCAAAATTACCTCCTGTATTCATTTTTTTGATGACTTCTTTCATGAATGGCCATTCTACCCTGTGAAAGGCCTTCTGTGCATTGATAGAGAAAAAAATCTTTGGGATGGGTGATGTCTCGTTCTGCCGGTGGTTCTGAGCTGGTACCAACTGGAACAGATGCAGTCTTCTCAGCTACTCAGGATCAAAGTAACTTCCACACAGAGTTTCACTCAAATGAGTGTTTATTAACTTTGTTGCTATTTACACTTTACAGCAGTCTACTATACATCTATACTCTTTCAGAGTCCATGCTAGAAGCTTGAATGTGACATCAGTCTTTGTTCTCTCACAACATCAACCTTCCCACCAAGTGGACACACCTCTTTTCCATGAAGTCACCATGCTACACAGGAGCATAACAATAATACATTTGTTTATATTATGTCTCAGCACATGTCCTTGAAGACTTGCTCTTCCAGGCCTAGACTTCCTGGCCTGCAACAGGAACCATTTTAAACCTTAGTTAACCATTGACACATCTGACATATATAGAAATATATATTAACAAGCATCACAGAATAATATAGCAAGATTCTTTTCATTATGTTTCTCGAAATGTTCAATTATGTTTAACACATACCTCAGATTAGTTCTTATGTATCTATTAGGAAAAAATCCATTCTGGTCTTCATGAATCAGATTAGCCAATATTTTTTTAATCTTTCTGCTATTATTGATGCAAATAACTTATAATAAACATTAACCAAGGATATAGTTCTATAGGCACGTTACAGACCACCATAAGGGACATCCTCATGACATCCTAGGTTTAAAAAGGGTCGTCACTTCTTGTTGCCCCCAAGCCTAATACGTCCTGAGGATGTACAAGATGGCGGCGCCCCATCTACATGGGGGCCACCATGATGGCATCACGAACATGCTGCCTCCAAACAAGGCAGCGCAGACATGACACTGTCGCACCATGTGATGGCGCTTAGTGCGCCCTTTCATGGGTGCAGGAAGGAGCTCTGAAACGGAGCTCCTTCCTGGTCTTGTGTTGCTGGTACAGCCTTTAGATGGCTGTGCCCAGCGACGCAGAGGAGAAAGGGGCCAAGCGGCCCCTTTCTCCTCCTTCCCACCGCCGCAGGGTTTCCTTGGGGCTTGAAGGACACCCCTTTCCAGACCTCGGGGAACTTTTTCACTCTTTATTTTTTTCCTCTCTTCTGTCCTGGACTGGCAAGCAGCCCACCACCCACCACTATTGGACCGTGGATCGATAAGAAATGCTAAAGGCACACAGCCCCAAGCAAAAAGTGGGAAGAGTCACAGAACCCTTGCCAAAAAGAGTAAGTGTGTACGGAGGCCAGTCCGAAAGGCCAACCTGGGAAGTCCAGTGATTACTCAGAATTAAGTCAGAGCAGGGGTCCGAAAAGACCAAAACGCTGGAAGTCAGGATTACAGGGAGATCATGGAGGTCCAAGAGTAGTCCCATCAGTTCAGCGGTCAAAAGCAGGCATTTTCAACGATAACAAGGGGGTCTTGTCCAATCTGTTCCGAGGTTCCAAAGCCAAAAAACAAAGGAGTCAAAGATACAAGGAGCCAGTGCTGGCCAGCACATTCACACCCAAAAGGATATTGCAATAAAACTCTGGCCCACTGAGTTTGAGGTGCCTCTCCACAAGGCTTAAGTAGGGAAAACTCTTCCCCCAATGCTACCTGAGGCTGGTTGGGCTAATTGGCCTCTTCTGGCATCATCTTGGCTCTGCACATGTCAAACAACTTCTCAGCCGTCTCCTCTTTGTTAAGTACGGCACATCCAGGGCAACGCCTTCCTCCCAGAGTTCAACCACTAGGCTTTGTTCACCAAGGGGGAGGCCTCTCACTAGCACTAAGGGACCTGGTTGGGCCTCCTCCTTCTTGGGGCTGGGAGAGACACAGCTTTGGGAACCTGGGCAAAAGCAGGATTTATTCACTTGGTGTGTAGCCTCTCAATCTAGCTCTTGCTCTGGGAGGGAGGCTCATTCCTTCTCTCAATCATCTTGAGTAGCTGTTTTGGGCTGGGCCATTGACATAAGTCAAACCTCCTGTTCCACCAAGGGGGTTATTATTGGCCGTTTTTGGTTAAAGTCACATTAAGCAAATATGTTCTATAGTTTGTTTCTTTTTTAGTTCCTTCAATATTTTTTTTTTAACTATTCTTTTCTCTTATTATCCCTAAAGGGTGCATAAAACATTTAACCCACAAACAATACTTCATAATCTTTTAAGGTCAACTTCTACAACCAAATAAGAGCTCTTCATTATCCAAGGAAAGATTTATTTTTTCAAAGGCGAGGATATGTTTTATTTAATATAATTGGGGTATATCCCTTCTTTTTTCTGTTGTTGTCATTGTAGCAATTTCCAAAGGATTCGGAATTTTTTATATACTTTACATCTTTCTTCTTTATTTCTGGTTCTTGTTAGGACTATTTATTTGTCGCTTTTCGTCTTTCTTTTCTTATAAACAGTGGGGACAATTACTAAGTTACATTTGTATTTTGAAATATATTAAGGGGGACCCTTTATGTTCCACGAAATGCCTCTTCTTAACGTCCATTTTCAATTATTCTTTCCTATCGGCCTTAGCTCCACTCACTCTCCCTCCTCTGAGTCCAGATCAAAGTATTCAGAATTTTGTATATTTTCTCCTGGGTTTCCTGATTCTTTTTCTATATCTAGGTCTAAAATCCTTTACCTTCATCTTTTCGCCTGAGATTAAATTCTTGGGGGTCTTCTCTTTATCAGGTTTGGGTTTTTTTTGTTATGCTCTTCTTTCCTTTTTCTATTATCTCTTTTATATAACTTCTTTCATCTCTTTAAGCCTTTCTATCGTGTCATTTTTGTGTCTCCTTTGGTTATAAGTAAAGGAGAATCCGTCAATTTTATCCCATTTGAATTCACTTCAAGATTCTTTAAAATTGACATCAGAGGTTGTATTTTTGTCTTTCTAACAAATTTGGGTGGGATATCTTTGAAAAATTTAATCTCATTCTCTTCTATCCATATTGGAATCATAACTCTTTTGAATAATCAGGTCTCTGGTCCTTGTTTTGATGAAACAATCACAACATCCCTGGAACTTTGTGTCCTTTGCTTGTTTAAAATTCACTCTAAATAATTTGGTCCATTCTTCAGTCCAGTATTCTAATGAGTAACTTGACTTTGCTAAGGCTGGTATCACTCCTCGAAGGTTTCATTGATTTTTCATCCGGCAAAACCTCTTACTTGATACATCTATCTCTATATCTTAGTCCATTTTGTCCAATCTGCTATCTTAGTTGTTCTTATTCTTGTGTTATTTCCGTTTTTTTTTTTTTTCCAACACACACTTTTTCTTTTACTATCCCATAGCTTTTGGTTTTTAGTCAATCTGTTGTTATTTTGTCCATTTTTTTGCTGATATTATGCAATTTCTATTTTCAGGTCATTTCTTATTTCTTTTCTTATACAACACCTTAATTTCTTCCCTAATTTATTGGCTAGATCTTCAATTTTTTTATCATCACGCTCACCCATTTTTTAATTCTTTCACTGACCAATTTTTCTTATTACCTTCAAGTAGTAGTGTATTTGATTCATTATCCTAGTATTTCTCCTCAACAATCCTCTTCTTGGTATAATAGTCTGTATTTGTGATTGAGAGATATTTTTGTTGTCATAGATAGCTTCACGTCTCCATTGTTAGCTCTCTAAGTTATTCACTTTCCCCTTATCTTTCTTTCTCCTTTTGTCTTTTTCTTCTCTTTTTGGTTCTCAGTGATTGGGCGGCATATAAATAAATCCTATTATTATTTTCCCCTCACAGTTTCCCCTTAGCCATGCCTGAAAGGCTCTCCCTCGCACCTCGCGGGGGTGCTAGACCGGGGGCTGTTGGCCAGCCCAAAGCTCTCTCCCGTCTGCTGCTAGGATGGTGGTCTGGGGTGGGCTTTATAGCCAGGCCCAAAAAGGCTCTCCCTCGCAGCTCCACTGGGGGGTGGATAGACTGGGGCTGGTTGTCCACGGCCAAAGCTCGCTCCCTCTTGCTCCGCTGCTCGGGGATGGTGGTCCAGGGCGGGCTTTATAGCTGTGCCCAAAAAGGCTCTCCCTCACGCCTCCACTGGGGGTGGATAGAGCGAGGCTGGTTGGCTATGCCCAAAGCTCTCTCTCCCCTGCTCTGTCACTTGGGATGGTGGTCTCAGGGAGGGCTTTATAGCCACACCCAAAAAGGCTCTCCCTTGTGCCTCCACTGGGGGTGGATAGTCGGGGTTGGTTGGCCAGGTCCAAAGCTCTCTCCCTCTGCTCTGCTCCCTCAGTTTTTGAAGGCTCTGGAGTGATAGTAGGCAGGGCAGAGCAGGCCCTTTACTGTCTGAATTCCCTCTCACTTTTGAAGTCTCTGGAGTGATGGTAAGTGTGGCAGAGCAGGTTCTTTGCTTCCTGAGCTCCTCCTCAGCTTTTGAAGCTCTGGAGTGAGGGTGAGTATAGCAGTGCAGGCCCTTTGCTGCCTGAGCTTTTCCTCAGCTTTTGAGGGCTCTGGGAGTATGTGTGGCAGAGCAGGCTTTTCATTTAACAGCTATTTTTAAAGTAAAGATGGAAAAATTGCTGTGGTCACAGCTTGTTCACATTACATCATCAGTTCCACAAAAGTCACCAAGGAAGGCCTTGCAGAAATGGAAGCTCATTGCACACCACAAAACCTAAACCTGCAAAGGATTAGGTATTGGTTGTGTGTTGTGTGCCTTCAAGTCATTTTTCCTTATGGCAACACTACAGTAAACCTATCATAAGGTTTTGCTATCAAGATTTGTTCAGAGGGTTTCCCATTGCCTTTCTCTGAGACTGAGAGAGTGTGATTTGTGCAAAGTCAGCCAGTGGAGATACCGGACTAATTGGAGTTTAAGCCTCATTTCCAGAGCCCTAGTCCAACACGGAAAATACCACACCAGATGGGCATAGGTATGTCAATATATATCATGTTGTGTCATGCCATGTCTTACGATCTCACCATATTATCTGTTAGAAAACAAAAGGCTAAGGTCTTGCCTGCATTGTACAAAAGTCTGGGCCATTCAGGAGCATTTCCTCTGGAACTAACCCTGGATTGTCCATTGTGGTGGTCACATTGGCAAGCTGGGCTGACACCACATCAACATATTTGGCACACCCCCTGAGAAAGAGCAAGGTAGAAGCACCTCACCTGATCAATGGAGGGGCCTCTGGAGATCTAAGCCATGTGAGTGGGGTGTGTGTGTGTGTGTCTGTCCACCTTCTCTTTTCATTGGTCAATGGGTGACCCAACCTCAAGAAAAGTAGTGGTGCGCCAGGTGGACTGTCCATTGAGCTTTGCAGAAGTGGCAGCCATGCTCTGGAGACAGAGGATGTGCCAGATGTGCCAATGTGAAGTCAGCCTGGCTGGTTCATGACCAATGTCTGGCCAACTTGGGGCAAGTTCCAGCAGATAATTCCCATGACTGGACCCAGACTTCTCACCAATGTAGACAAGGCCTCAGTCTTCTCTAAGCTAAACACAGCCAGCTCCCTAAGTCATCTTGATAAAGGTTGGTTTCCAGACTTTGATCACTTGATTACCCTCTCTAAAATCATTTCAGCTTGTCATATCATCCTTAGAATCCTTTAGGACAAGGATGGGAAAAGTGGAGCTTTGGACTGGCATATGCCCCCCCTCATGCTGTTTACGTGACCCCTCCAGATACCCAGATCTGCCCATTGCTTCCCTCTGGGAATGCCCTCTCCCCAGAAGCTTCCAGGTGTAGCAACTTAACTCTTATATAGGTTGCAAGGCTCCCTACACTGTTCAGTGTTACTTTTAACAAAAGTATATCATGGAAATGTTAAGTTGTCCCAAAGATGGTATTATTTCTGCCTATAATGCATTGTTTGGTCACCTGCAGCCACATGCTGAGAGAGATAGAACTTGGGGGTGGTGGTGGTGAGATATTAAGTATTTAATTATTTAATCAAAACTGAAGGAACTCTGATAATGGTAGATCATGGAGTTTTTATCAGAGGGCCGGCTACAAAATGTGTCAAGGAGAGTCCTTTTCAAATAACCCTAACAATCCTACACAATAGAATCAGAGAGGTTTCCATTTTAGGACATAAAATGTATATTTTGTTTTGAGTGTTTTATCCAAATAGGGCCATATTGGGCTACAGCTGAAGGCTTTTTTAACAGAAGACATTGTACTTTATTTCTTCACTATGTTTTAAATGCATTTTGAACCTTTTAAAATTAGTGTTTTATCAGATTCTATATTTAACTGCCCCCCTCAATAACTTTTATTATCAGCTTTTTAGCTGCATTTTAGTTTAATTTATACGGTACCAGAATGACTTAGATGGTGGTAGGCTCTCCTCTGTTAGAACAGAGATGGGGCAGCCCTCTGTAGGAGAGGAGGTAGCTGCATCTTGCCATTGACCAAAATGTGGAATTTGGTTTTGTGGTGCTTCTGAGTAGAATTTTATATGTTGTCCTTGACTGAGAAAAATGCTCAGCATTGTAAAAGACTGGCTGTGGGGGCTCTTATCTGACTAACATAATATGGAGGTAGCAATTGATCTGTACCTCTCTAAGAGTTTATGGATAACATGATTCCTGTTTTCTTGGCCTTAGCCATGTCTTCTTGTATCGTGTTAATCTGTAGTGTATTGAGTTATTGCCATTCTCTCTCTCTCTCTCTCTCTCTCTCTCCTCTCCATCTCCCTTCTATGTTTGAAGAGCACATTTGAAGAGCCAGGAGCACCTGAGATATTATATAATTGTTAATATGGTAAATACACCTTCTTCATACGCTTTTACAAAGAAGAATAAGCTGGCATTATTTTTAGATACATGAGTGAGTGGTGGAGTGGGTGGGACTGGTTGTTACTCACCTTGTGCTTGAAATATTAATTACTTCCTTGTAAGACATACTATTTCCACATTTGCCAATACCAAGTTACCCAATGATGGAATGAAAATCACACTACTGCTGAGTTGTTGATGGGAGATGACAAATTGAAGTGTGGTAACTTAATCTTATCTCGTGTTATTATTCATAAAAAATGAACTATATAAATTTCTCAACCTAAATAAATTTCTCAGTAATGCCCAATGAGCTGAGGATTCCAACCCATTCATACTATTGCATAAAATTAGTAATAAACAAGGTTGTTACACATGACATTCACGACATTCCAGACAGCAGTTTATGATATCAGATGCATGTTCGAAGAATTCCCTGCATGTAATCTGCAGTGATTGAATATTGCATGTTGTCTCCTGTGAATGGAGAGAAGGGTTTCCTCATTAGATCTCAAAATACAGACAGGTTCAGTAAGAAGACTATGGCCTGTTACAGACTGCCAAAATAAGCTGCTTCGGGTCTCTTTGGAGGTATGCTATTAAATGATGCATGCATCCTAAGAACCGGAAGCTGCACCAAAGCTGCACTCCAGTGCTTAGGAATGGAGTGTGGCTTTGGCGCGACTCCTGACCTTAGGACCCATGCATCATTTAAATAGCATACCTCCAAAGAGACCGAAGCAGCTTTATTTTGGCAGTCTGTAACAGGCCCAAAATCCTTCAAATAATCTGCAGCTGATACATACAGGACTTAGGTTTTGTATGTAATATGTATATTACTTAGTGGTGGGGGATTCCGAAGGAAGACTCCAAAGTTATGATTACTCCAGGCCGTGTTTCTATGTGTCTGTCCATATTGGTAGAGAAAGTGTGGGTAACAACAACTAAAAAAACAACCATTTTCTTCATGGAATACATAAGTTCTCCATTTATATATTTTAAAATTTCTTCAGTGACAACTTGCAGCTAAGTATTACTCTTTGAGGCAATATAATTTGACAATTCAAGTTTGTTTGGTGTTTGGCACATCACAGATTACTCTGAGCACAGCTCACACCACATGCTTTCAGAATCTGAGTTGTATGATTTAGTACCTGTTATGCTGAGTTGTCATTTGTCACTTGTAGAGTTGGATATTTTCTTTTGAAGGAAAATATTTTTAGACTTCCCAGTCACATCTATAGTATTTTGCTCCCAACCCCCTTTGCTGCATCAGTCTTAGATGATGCAAGAGCCTTCCATAAAGAATATTCTCAGACTTTAAAATGCCTTCAAACCAGTTCCTTTTATGCATGATTCAACAAGGATAAGGAACATGCTTTCCAACAATGCTTGAAATTATATGGTTTTGTCTTACATTTGTATTTTCTTGTATTAATCACAATATGCGGTATATAGTCCCCACTAAAATATTAATAATCAGAACAAGCTAGACATGGCTACACCATAAAATAACACTGTGGCCGGTTAACAGACCACAGTTTAGTGTGTTTCACACACACCACTAGGGTAGGAAAGGGCGGTGCTTCCGCACCGCCCTAACCTAGTGCGTGGCGAACAGCACTAAACGGCGGCGGCCTTCTGCACGGCCGCTGCCGTGAGTACGTCATGGCCGCGCCGCCTCTAGACGGGGTGGCGTGTCCATGACGTAGTAGCTCCGCGCCAGGGCCCTAGTGCGCCCTGGACACGGAGCAGGAAGGAGCTCCATTTCGGAGCTCCTCCGGGTTTAGTCCGCTGGGCGCAGCCGTCGAAGGCTGCGCCAGCGGACTAAACGAGAAAGGGGCCAAGCGGCCCTTCTCTGCTCCCCGCCGCCGCGGGGTGTCCTTGGGGCTTGAAGCCCCAGGGACACCCCCTTTTTCAGGCTGCGGGGAAGCGGCCTTTTGCTGCTTCCCCGCAGCCCGAAAGAGCGGATCGGGGCTCAGCGGCTGCCGTGTAGCCACTGAGCCCCGATACTCCGGGGAAGGGGCGGGGCCAGACCGCCCCAAAGGGCGGTGTGTATCCCGCCTGTATTTCTGTTGTTTTAGTGCACATGCCCATCCACGCACTGTTTTAAATTTCTCAGCCTGATCTGGTGACAAACCAAATAACATTTTTCCAAACAAAAATATATAAAATAAAGGTTTGAATGGGATTCTGCGTAGAGAGTACAATGCTCTAACTTTATGACAGGTACACATCACTGACGTGATATGAAACCATGCTGGTGAATTTCAACAATGGAACACTGGCACTGTGCAAGATGTCCCATTGTGGAACAGGGATTCCCAGTGTGCAACTGCTTCAATACACTGTGGGGTTTGATGCATACAGTGTTCTGATGTGCAACTGTCCTGTTATGCTGGGCCATTTGTGCAATGATCTCATAGATGTAGCTATGTCTATGCTCGGATGCACAACATTGCGATTCACTTTCCTGTGATCATAAGTCAGTTTACAACGAAAGAAATTTTTAACAGCATGCCAGCCCTGGATCTTAAGTCTTCTTTCTGTAAACAGAAGATGCTTCCAGGCATAGAAGGAAAGATATGCTGTCAAAAATCCCCTTCTATAAGTTTAATTCTCTTTCCCTTAATACATTCTCTTTCCATTTAGGGAGCAAAAGTCCTTAGAATCTGATCACTGTTTCTTTTGCTAGTGTTCAAATCAACACATGGGGAAGTTGCATAATAGCAGTTATCATGGAATTTGGTAAACATTCAGGTTTCAAGATAAATCAAGAAAAAAATCAGTCACACTTAAAAATATGAATACAAGGGAGGAGAAAGATATACAAATAAGTACAGGATTTAAAATAGAAAACAAAGTGAAATATTTAGGGGTGACATTAACCAAAAGGAATACAGAAATATTTTCAAATACATATGGGTAAACTAGTGTTTACTGCTGTATGTTATTGATGTTATTTTATGTGTTTTGTGAGACATATGTTTTTATTTTTGTTTTTAAACCTTTATGAATAAAATAAAATAAAAAGTTGCATTTTTGAGCTACAGTCCTCATCCTCCTGATAGCATGACCACTGGTCATGAGGTGTAGGTGATTTGGGTATTATAAAGGACAGGGGAAACACTTAAATCTTAAAAGCCATATATTCTGCATGTTGTCTTGAGTTGTAATGAGAAGAAGGTGTCTAGAGACTCTCAAAATGGTGTCATCGTGGCAATGTTATGGTATTAGGTTTCACCCAGAGTTGTTCTTATACTTGCTGGAAAGCAATAAAGTTTGATTTCTGTCTGTAAATACAGCATTCAGCTGAAAACCCACAACTCTGTCACCATGGTTTAGGCTGTTCTGAATTTCTTACAAAAAAAGTTATTTCTTTTCCTTCAAAAAGTTCAGCCATGTTTCCTTACACACTCAATGAAATGACTGTCTGTATTTAGGGAGTTGTGGCCTTCAAAGTCGGAGCCTACATTTCACAAACCAGTTGAATATATATGCAGATATTCATTTTTAAAAAATCTCTCCAAGTATGCCAGTTTTGAAATGTATCGTATTTCAAGCATGTATAAAATCATACATTAAATGTCATGTCTCATATTGCTCACTGGATCTGGAGATTTTAAGCTACAAATATTTATGGAATCTTTAAAGTAGTATATTCACAATGGCCAGTGAATGGAAACACAGATGGTTTAGATGATATAAGGGAATGGTTGTCCCACATTAAGGTCTTGCCAACAGACAGAAAAGAATATAGGAATTAAAATCTGCTCAACTAGCAAACATTGTCACAAGTAAAATTCAGAGACATTGGCTAACGTTCTATATCAAATACTTATTAAATATGCTAATTTTAGCATACTTAGCATACTTAACTAAAGCCTAATCTGCACTACAGAAATAGTAAATTCAATACTACTTTGACTGTTGTGGCTCCATTCTATAGAATTCTGGAATAGCTTTGTAAGACACCAGCACTCTTTAACAAAGAAGGTTAACACACCTTGTAAAACTACAGATCCCAAGATTCCATAGGGTTGAGCTAGAGCAGGTAAAGTGGTATCAAACTCCTCTATTTCTCAGTGTGGATACATCCTCATCGTGAATAATTTGCATAGAAAATAATGCTGATTCCTGTACAGAAAATGCTGTTTGCTGTGCAAACCCAGTCATGTGCAAATTTTGCATAGGATTCAGTGAGTTGTGAATAGGCTTTGAAAACGCTTTTTGGGACTTTTTCACAGTGATAAGAAAAGTAAAATAAATACTTGTTCTTTACTTGAGGAAAAGAAACCCTTAGGAATAATCATCACTATGCACCAAAATCATATCACTTTACAGCACACACATTTGCATCCCTGATCAGTATTTTTTCACTGCCCTTATGATGGAGTTAAACTGCAGAAAGTAAGTGATGCTGAACATTTTATATGGTCAGAATGTGAGATCCAAGGCAGGATAACAGGATAAACTCCTTTTTGAGTTATAATGCGCTTCTCTTTTTCCTACCCCATTCCTCCCTCCCGCTAAGCACTATCTGACCTTGGAGAGAGAACTCCAATATTTCTTATTATTGGTACACAAATAAAAAAGTTTTGTCCTCATAGTCAGACACTGTTGTTGTGTCTCATAAAGAATTTGATAGCGTGAACTGGCTCCAGGACAAAGGCTTTAAACAAGAATGGGATCTTTCCTGGAATCCATTATATGGGGGAAACTATTGCACATCACTGCAAACCTGCCATGTTCAAACATCATAAAGGGGCTGATCTGCAGTCACCAATTCATATCTGGATCCCTCTCTCAAAATGAAATCTTAATGGTGAACATCATGTACTCATAAATACCAGCACTGAAGTGTAGATTATACAGTGATTCTCTAAACAACAATCTCCCATGAATTTTATGATGATGTTTGTTGTTCTTCCAATTGGGCTGACAAACAGTAGCCTTTGAAATACAATAGACTATAGCAGTCTTCTGTTGCTTTCCTCCCTGTTTCATTATGCTGAACAACTACATTAGTTCAATTGACCATTTCCATTAAGTTTACTAATGTGAATAAATATTCATGCAACTTTGACCCTTACTAGACTCCACTCAGCTAATCCCTATAGAATGCATTGTTATTTGGTTAGAGAACTCTATGCTGACAGGAAATCTCATGCTGGAACTCTGTTTTTTTTTTTTTGTTTTTAATATGGAGTAGGGTGGGGGAGCTTCACCATTTTGTTTGCTTCCCTAGGGCTTTCCTTACACGAGTATCAGAAGGCTAAAAATATTTGTCTAGCCTTTGTCTCCATCAGTTTCTGATAATCAAGAAAAGCTAGTGCAATGACAAATATTTGAAAAATTCATTAAACATTATTTATTTATAAGCTCACATATATTCTGATTAATGTACCAGGGTGAGGGATGACTCAGAGAAATTTAAAGTCTATTGCACTTATCTGGCAGCTCATTAAGTGACTTTGTCTCATCGTATCCACCCACAAATAATTCTCATACCAAAAAGATGAATCATTACCATGCAGATAAAAGGAGGGACCTCACAGCAAATACAACAAACATTTAATTTGGGGCATTGCTCTTATATACTCAGAAGATTTTTTTTTGTTTGTTTGTTTAAAGTGGAGTTCAATGAATGTTGGAAATGAATGTGGGAAAAGCCCTTTAACTATTCTTATCCTACTATACAAAATGTGTTGCATTTTCTGTGTGTTCATTTCGGTCCTTTCTTTGCCTCAAGCAGATGTGAAAAGCAGTATTACCTCATCCTAGAAAAAGGGAGAGCAGAGGGATAGGTAGATGGTGTGTGGAACTAACAGAAGTCCATCTGGGCAGTGCTAGCCCACATTTAAAGCAGATTGCTCTCCACCTGCCCTGCTCAGTGAGATGCACTACGATGGTTCCCTTTGGGCAGAGTAGGAACTAAATATATTGATTGGTTAATTGCTTGCCCATTCCACACTGATCCAGCAGGAAGATGAAGAACCATAGGTGTAGCCTGCATAGGTGCTGCACTGTTAACCATGTTCATAGTAGAAGTAGGTATGGGTGAGAGGTTTGTTGCTTCATTTTTCAAAGGCAGATTTCCAAAATTTGTAATTTTTGTCACAGATTCACTGTATTCTTCATGTGTTCATCTGAATTCCTGGAACAAGATTGGGATTTAGCAGAATATTCAAGGAAAGTAACTTAGACATGTGACTCCTCAGCCAGATGGTGGCGTAGGGGTAAATGCCTGTACTGCAGCCACTCACTCAAACCACAAGTTGCAAGTACAATACCAACAAATAAAGGTCTCAAGCTCAACTCAGGCTTGTATCCTTCCGAGATGCTAAAATGAGTACCAGATGTTTTGGGGCAATTAGCACAGTTGTAAAACCGCTTAGACACTGCTAGCTCAATATGAAGCGGTATATAAATGAAGCTTTTTTTTTACTTCTCATGGACTAACAGAGTCTCAGTGTAACAAAAAATTAACAATAATTGTAATTAGTTAAATTAAAAATGGTCTTAATTCACCCAATTCCAATCTCACATCTTTCTTCCTGGTGTGAGGATGAATATGCATTTAATGTAAAAGTCACACATTTCATTATGTGAAAAACAAAAAGCACACAACACAAAACCACGTGTCTACATTACAATTGGTTCAATGTCACAAAATTCAGATTATTTGAGGGCCAGTGGCAGAGCTCTGCATATGGCAGATTCACTACAAACAATCTCTGCTCAGATGGGGAGACCCTGAACTGCCGTGAAGATCTGTTGCTACACAGAATAAAGATAGTCTATATATGGACAAATGGCCTGACTCAATTCAAGACATCTTCCCCTTTTCTATGCTTTTCCACCAAATTTGACACAGGTCAACAGTAAGGATAAGAAAGTTTATTGAATTAGTAAGCATTAAGAATCCCTTTTCCCAAGCTTTCATGATGGCTGGAAGCATAATTATAAAACTAATAAGACCACCCCAAGGGGGGGGGCTTGTAGCTGCTCCTTTTTCTGCTGGATTGGGGCCAGGGCAACCCACCGGGCCCTGCGGCCCCAATCCGGCATTTTTTCCAGGCCAAGAGAAGTACCAAAATGCTGCTTCTCTTGGCCTGGAAAAGGGGTGTCCTTGGGACTCATGCCCCCAGACATCCCAGGCCCCTTTCTCCTCTGCATCGCTGGTGTGGCCGCTGCCCAAAAGGAGCTCCGTCAGGCAGCTGTAACAGCCTGGGGTGGAGTGGAGAACACAACCATGCTGCTTCATTTGTATGTGGCGCATGCATGATGTCATCATCACAGTCCCATATGGAAAGCACCACATAACGATGACGCTGTCCACATGTACTAGGGTTAGGGAGTGTGCGGTTGGTGCATGCTCTCTAACCCTAGTATCGCCAGGAGCACGGGATTGGGCAGTGTGTACTGCATCAACTTACAATCTTGTAAAGACGAATTGTTGTTTTGCACAATGTTCTTTATTCCAGGAAGGGAGCAGGGACCATGGCAAAATCCTGTATCAGCTTATACTTAACAATGTAGTTAACTAACCTATCCTGGACCAACTTCCAAACCTGGTGAAAACATCCTTCAGCAGTCCCTGATCATTAACAGAAAGGATCTCTTTCTACCTACAAATTGATGTCCACTAAAGTAAAGTGGGAAAGTAGATGGGAAACAAGTTAAGATCATTACATAGTGTCAAAACTGTGACTAAGTAGTGACCATGAATGTGAAAAAGCGGGCAAGGAACAGTTTCTTAGGTCCAAAACACACGCAGAAATATCCGTTTGAGACTGCTTTAACTGCCCGACTCAGTACAGGGAATTCTGGGGAACTGTAGTTTTGTGAGACATTTAGCCTTCTCTGTCAGAGCCTGATGCCACATAAACTACAATTCCCGGGATCCCTAGACTGAGCCAGGGCAGTAAAAGCAGCCTCAAACTGGATTATTTCTGCAGTTGTGTTTAGGACCTTAGTTAACTATTAATAAAAAACAGTGGACCATCCACATTGCTGGAGTTAGGGGCTGAGGTCCCCTGTGAAAAGTAGAAAAACACAAAATAAAAAGCACATGTTTTAACTGAGAGAACACTCTCTAGGAATCATAGTCCTCCAGTGGAAATCTGTGGTCAACAAAAATTGCACTGGATGACCTACAAAGGCCCAGGGAAGTGATCTCTCTAGGAATCTCTAGGTCAGGGGTCGTAACCCCGGCCCACGGGCTGGATCCAGCCCGGCAAGGCAGCAGGACTGGCCCCAGCCTGGTCCTGCCACCGATTGCCGCAGACACCAGGCAGGGAAGGAAGGGAGGCGGGGGTCATCCTTCTCCTTCCCATCCTCCCTTCCTGCAGCTGCCAGCGCAGCTGTGGGCAGGGAAGGAAGGGAGGGCAGGGGTCATCCCCTTTTCCCATCTTCCCTACCCATGGCTGCCAGGCAGCCACGGGCAGGGAAGGAAGGGGGCAGGGGTCATCCTCGTCCCTCCTTCCCTTCCCGCGGCTGCCAGACAGACGCGAGAGGGAAGGAAGGGGCGGGGTCACCTTCCCCTTCTCTCCCTTCCCGCGGCTATCTGGCAGCCGCGAGGAGGGAAGGAAGGGGGTTGGGGAAGAGGAGGAGGGAGAGAGGGAGGGAGGAGGGGGGAGGGAGAGGGAGGAGGGAGGGAGTGGAGGAGGAAGTGGAGGAGGAAGGGGAGGAGGAAGGGATGTGAGGGAGGAGGAGGGGAAGAGGGAGGAAGGACGGAGAGAGAAAAGAATAGTAGAGGAGACGATTTCCATTCCATTTGTACAGTTCCTCTCTGTTTTAACAATGATAATGGTATGATGATGATTATCAGTCAGTTTCTGAGCATGCACTCACTCTTTCTGAGTGAGCGTGTGACTTTCCAAAGTGCATTTCTTGTTTTCGGTGCTTTTTATGCTAGGTCTGCTTTACATGATAGTGGTGGTGAGATGATGGTGATGGTGATGGTGATATTGCTATCAGCCAGCTTCTGAGGCCCAAAGGTCCTCCATTTTGATCATGCCTAAGAAACATCTGCATTTATATTAACATTTTTTAAAAATCATCAATTTTTTCACATGTCCTCATTTTTAAAAAATGTGTCCTACATTTGAAAATGTTGTCCTGCTGCTGTGGGTTGGACACACCCTCTCGTAAATTTGAACTAATTAAATTCCCCATATTCGATCCTTCCTAACACTTGACTTAGAGAAGAAAGTTTTATTTCCTTTTCTTCTTTTGCTAATCTATGCTATCCTGCCATTAAAAAAAAAAGCTATGGAGCTGGGGAATTTAATTTTTTTTCTTGTGTTTTCAAAGGTAAAAGGTCTAGTTTAAAACAAAAACAACTAGGATTTAGAGATTATACCTCAATATCAGAATACCAGCATGGTAGAGTGGTTTGAGTCTTGACTAGGACTCCAGGAGAGCATGATTCAACTAAGGAAATCCACCGGGTGACCTTGGGCAAGTCACACACTCTCAGTCTTAGATAAAAGTAATGGCAAACCTCCACTGAATGAAATCTCTGTGATGCATTCACTTAAAGCTTGTCATAAGTCAGAAATTACTTGAAGGCACACGATAACAAAAGATCAATATCACCAGAAAAGAACTAATGGTAGGCTACTACACAGAACTCAACATCCAATCTTACATGTACTAAAGAGAGAGAGAGGGGGGGAAAAGGGGGGGGTTGAGCACAAATTCATGAACTTAGGTGTTGACTCTTTTGAATGTAAATTGATTTAAGCCTTGTTGTGTAAACCCTCTTTGTTTAGTTTTTCTTTTCTTTTCCTGTCTTTCCTTTCCTTCAGCTTGCAAGCCAATGGGGAAGAAGCAATGTCTATGCAAATACTGTAGAATAAAATATAACTTCTCTGTAACCAGATCTTCTTTAAGGACACTGCTTTTCTGCTAGGTGTGTTTAGATATCTTTAAAATAGAGGCAATGTGGTTTGAAACCCACTCAACACAATAATAGAGGTCTTCTACAGCATTTAAATATTTATGGACTGCTTCTTTGCTGAGAATCATTTATTATTGTTGAAAGTGTAACAATGGTCTCCATTTAGGCAGGAGTTGGCAGAAACAGTATTTTTGAGAAAAGCTCAAGAATAATTATTTATTTCATAGCAGGAGGAGGTAACTAGGATGAAAAATATATTGAGTTGATTATCAGTTGTATTACCTGCAGTGTAGTGAAGTGGGCTATTGGGAAGTTTGAAAAGGAATTGTGGAGCAAAGGAAATGGCACATATTTTCCTCCTAAATAGCTGCTGAAACACTTTGTTACAGAATTACTCAAACAAATTTCTACTCAGGCTATTGTGTCACATGCCCATGGTCCCTTTGTAAGGTGGGCAGATGACCATAAACAATTGGCCAGAATGTGAAGACACACAAACATAACAACAACAAGGTCTGGAGGTCCACATGTTCCTTACCCTTGGCTGAAATCAAGTCAGGAGAACAACAGACAAGGATCACCACTGTCTCAACACAGCAGTAGAAACTACAGTAATACCTTTCAGGAAAGGAACTCCACATGGACTCCCCTGATGGCTGGTGCATGGAACAAGATTTCTACATAGAATGTTTCTGCCACCATGTTCAGAAAGAAATAATCATTAAGAAACACAATTTACAACAGAATCTCAGTCACAAGGAACAAGATGCCATACACAGCCTCAAGAACATCACTAATATTGTCATCAAAAAAGCTGACAAAGGAGGAGCTGTAGTCATCATGGACAAATCTGCCTACCCACATACAAGCAGCTGAGAGGCAATTGCCCAATGCCACATTTTACATAATCATATCTAATGATCCCACAGGAATACCAAAAGGAATTATATAGAGAATTTCCCATGGAGGCACAGAACCAAATCCTTATTGACACACCCCAGGAGCCCCAACCAGGCACATTCTATTTATTATTCAAAATACATAAGCAGGGCAAACATGGATAAACTATCATCTCCAACACTGGAATACTCACAGTTGGTGTCTCCAAATATATTTACAATATCCTTAAATCATATGCCACCAACTCTCCCAACTATGTGAAGGACACCACAGAAAATATAACCCATCCACAACCTTGCAGGAAACACCATCTTAGCCATTATGGGTGTGAATTCCATGTAAACCAATATCTCGCATAAGGATGGACTACAAGCCATCAGAAACATCAATTCAAACAGGTACTTATCAGACCTAGCCAAGGCCTTGCCAGTTTGTTCTCACACACAATCGCTTCACCTTGGTAACAACATATACCTTCAAGTTAATGGTACTATCATGGGCACATGCATGGCACTACAATATACCAATATCTTCATGGTTGACTTAGAACAATAGTTTCTTAACTTTTCTACCCAGAAACCGCTCCTGAGGTACATTAACACTATCTTCATGATTTGGACTCATGGAGAAAACTCACTCCAGACATTCCACCAAGTTTCAACAACTTCCACCCCACCATCAACCTCAGCCTGGAACTATCAAAAGAGTACTTTCTGGATACCACAGTACAGCTAAAACTTGACATCTAAACACCACACTATATTGCAAACCCACTGACTGTTACACATACTTACATGCCTCCATTTTCTACCCTGAACACACCAACAGATCTATAGTCTACAGCCAAGCCTTCCAATACAGTCACATCTGCTCAGACCCACAGGACAGGGACCCACCCTTGACTTGTTCATCACATCACTCTTTGTTTCCACTCCTCATCTAAAAGCTACAGTTTCCACTGCCTTTGTTCACAAATGACCATTGTTAAAACTGGACTTGCCATGTCATTTCCATACACAAAGGATTTTGAGTTTGAATTGACATTCTCACATACTAATGGGATATAAAGGTCTGTCCCTGGCTTTTCACTCCACCAAATACATCTGAGGACGTAGACTGAAGTCTACAAAAGCTCAAGCTGCCAACTTCCTTCTTTCAGAGAAGCTCAGAGATGCTACAAGATCTCTCTACATAGCAATTTTACAGACTAACATGCTATATCTTTTAATTCCACCACCTTCGTTGAAATGTTATCCTCTTTGCACTCAGCACAGTTTTTAGAATATCCTTATCTGGCTGGTTGTTAGTAATGGATGCAAACTAAAGGAAAAGAGATTCAACCTAAACATTAGTAAGATTTTCGTGACAGTAAGATCACTTTGACAGTGGAACACATTCCCTTCGAGCATGGTGACCTCCTTCTTTGGAAGTTTTTAAAGAGAGGCTAAATGGTCATCTATCGGGGGTGCTTTGATTGTGTGTTACTGCATGACAGGGGATTGAACTGGATGGTCCTTGGGGGTCTCTTCCAACTCTATGATTCTGTGATTTTGTGGTACAGAGCCCTGGTGGCACAGTGGTTAAATGCCTGTACTGCAGCCACTCACTCACAAACCATAAGGTTATGAGTTAAATACTAGCCAAGGGCTCAAGCTCAACTCAGGCTTGCATCCTTCTGAGGCCACTAAAATGAGTACCCAGATTGTTGGGGGCGATTAGCTTACAGTTGTAAATCACTTAGAGACTGCTTAGGTGGTATTAAGCGGTATATAAATAAAGCTGCTATTACTATTCTATGACAAATATTTGTCTAACATACAAGTTGCAGACATATGGTTCTAGGATGGTTACATTTTAATTTAAAAAATGGATTTTTTTTAGTCAGCCTTTCATGGCCTGAAACTGATTTCACAGAATCATATAATCATAGAGTTGGAAGAGACCGCAAGGGCCATCCAGTTGAACCCCCCCTGCCATGCAGGAAATCACAATCAAACCATCCCCGATAAATGGCCATCCAGCCATTTTAAAGACCTCCAAAGACAGAGACTCCATCACACTCCAAGGGAGTGTATTCCACTGTCGAACAGCTCTTACTGTCAAGAAGTTCCTCTTAATGTTTTCCTACAGCTTTCATCCATTGTTCTGTGTTCTAGTCTCTGGAGCAGCAGTAAACAAGCTTGCTCCATCTGCAATGTGACACTGTAACATTTGCTAATGGCAAGTATGTTGTTACAATAGTAAGACAGCTGATTATTTATTTATTTATTTATTTATTGCTAATTGAAGTTTATTTCATCTGATTCACCCTTTAAGATGTTTCCTAGACAATTCATCTAATTAATGGTATGTGTAAATACACTTGTTCTCTGCCACTGACTTCAGATTTGCTTATTCCAATTTTTGTTTATATTTTTGGGGTGTGTGTGTGTGTGTGTGTGTGTGTGTGTGTGTGTGTATACATATGTACCAACTGGATATTTAGTAAAGCTGCCCTCTGTGATTTCCAGCAGTGGCATTTACTATAAATACACCTTGGGCTTAGTTTGTCACTTACTGAAATCAAAACTCTGCTGGATGCTGTCTGTGAAAATTAATCCTTAGCCTCTCTGAAGCTGCACAGCTTACGTGTGGAATCCATCTTCATTTCCATTGCTTTTTCATTATGAAATTTTCTACTTTCAATATCACAAAATAGGACATTCATAAACCCTTCCCACCTTGTGTAAGAGAACCATTTGTCTAGAGTGGAAGGCCTGAAGGTTTTCTGTTATTTACCTGCCTATGCTATGAATCATGTTTTTGGGGGCATTGAAGCAGAGGAAATTTTGCCCTCCATTAGGGAGAAGAGATAGGCAAGATGTACAGGTGCTCATGTATGATGAATAGCAGGCCACCAGGAAGAGGATCATAGTCACTCATAAAGCTTACCTAAGTCAGGGCTGGGCAACTTCTCTGTGAGGACTGAGGGCCAAGAAATATCAAGCTGTTTTCTGTGCATGTGTGTGTGTGCGCGCACACACACTCACAAAGGTGTTTTCTAAGCCGATGATGATGATGATGGTGATGATGATGATGTTCCCAACTGTGAAGTCATTGTTTGCTTTCCTAAAATTATACCAACATGCACATCTAATGAAGATTATGTTTTGCTGACAATCATCTCTTCATCTTTAACCTCCAGTCAAAGGACCACTGAAGGTAGAGTCCACACACAATTCTCACTTCACTTACTACTAAGGGGGAAGGGGAAAATTAGGATAGGCTACCTTTGCTCATGGTGGGTGGGAAGAGTTTTTTGGAGGCTGCCCTAGTATTTGGAGAACAACATAGAATGTGGAATCACTCAAGATCTAGAATAGCTTGAGGAATGCTAGTATGCAAAGGGATTGTCACACCTTTGAGACTAACTGAAAGAAAGAAGCTGGTAGGATGAATTTTCATAGACTTGAACCTACGTCCTCAGATATATGCTGACACCAATTGGTCAGGGGAATGTGCTGTATTGTTGTAGCCCAGCCCATCTATCTTATTTATTTAAATACTCCTACACCACTCTGTGTCATGAAATCTCAGGGAAGTGCACAAGTAAAATCAAAATAAACAGATTAAAACAAAAACAATCAAAAGCAACTTAAAGACATTAAAACATATTCAACAATTTGATGAGTTAAGCACAGGTTAAGAAGCTTAAAATAATTTAAAATCACATACATACACATTTTGGGGTGAATCAGGTTCTTAATTTTAATAAATAGCCATATGTACTTTATTTTTAGTGTGGTTGATGTGTAATGTTGCCTGAGGTGTGTTACAGACCGCCAAAAAGCGGCGGCCTGTACCCGCCCCTTTCCCCGGGGTATCGGGGCCTCAGTGGCCAGAACGGCAGCTGCTGAGGCCCCGATCCACCGCTTTCCAGGCCACGGGGAAGCGGCAAAAGGCCGCTTCCCTGCAGCCTGGAAAGGGGTGTCCTTGGGGCTTCAAGCCCCAAAGACATCCCGCGGTGGCGGGGAGGAGGAGAAAGGGGCCACTTGGCCCCTTTCTCCCTTGTGTTGCTGGGCACAGCCGTCTGAAGGCTGCGCCCAGCGATGCAAACCAGCGACGCAAACCAGGAAGGAGCTCCAAAACGGAGCTCCTTCCTGCTCCACACAAAGGGCGCACTAAGCGCCCTCGCGTGGAGCAACAACATCACATCTGCGCCACACCATATAGAGGCAGCGCAGTCGTGATGTTGTCATGGCGGCCCCCATGTAGATGGGGCGCTGCCATTTTGTACGGACTCAGTCCGTACTAGGGTTAGGAGGTGCGGAAGCACCTCACCTTCCTAACCCTAGTACAGACTGATTCCGTACTAAAAGGCCCGTCTGTAATGGGCCTTAGTCTCTTTCTGTGGCAATGATGTATTCAAGTCTTTTAGTCCAAGTCTCAAGTCAATTCTCAAGTATCTACCTTCAATTCTCAAGACAAGTCTCAAGTCCTTATAAGATACAGTCCGTCCTTCTCTTATGCAGGGGATCTGTTCCACCCCCCCACCCCCGCGTAAGAGAAAATATGCAGATGCTCAAACCCCATTCAAATGAATGGGGCTTGTGCCTGCGGCAGTGCGGCAGCAGCATGCAGGGTGTACACCAGGGGAATGCACTCCATTCATGTGAATGGAATGTGCCACCCCGTGTGCCCCGCATGCTCCCGCATGGCTTTGAGCATATGCTCACAGCTGCGTATAACACACCTGCGTATAATGCGGGTACACCGTACTTTCAAGTTGAGTCTCAAGTCTGGGAACCAACTTTTAACAGAAAAAAGAAGGCAGGGCATGTTCCTTGCAGAGGAACACCAAATGTGTTGAGTGGTGGGCTTGAGATGGGGCTTATTCTGCTTGGCAGCCTATGCTCACTGCATGAGAGGAGCCTTCTAAAATTTTTCAAAAGTTTCAGAAGCATCCTTCCACCTCAAGCCCATTTGCTATTCCCTTCTGTGAAATGTGCCCTGCACTAAATTCAATCACTAAAAATATAAAAGACACAAGTGAAGTCAAGTCAATGTGTCATTTTCCCAAAGTGAAGACCATGTCAAGTAGTTGAAGCAACCTGAGTTCTACTGAAGTACAAGTCAATTGACTCAAGTCTACATCTCTGTCTTGTAGCATATCATCCCATTTACCAATTTGGCCTGGATAGTCCCCGTTAATCCTTTCTCATCCCACCTTTTCAGCTGGTTTTAAAATGTTACAGTTTCTTGCTGGGATTTTTTGGCTTTGATGGAGAGATAGAAAAAGAAATTGGTAGACTGGCTTGGCATATGGTGACAGTGGCAAGAATGAGCTACACTAAAAATTGGAAGATCACAAAGATTCCAACTGAGGATGAGTGGATTTGTACATTAGTAGAAATTGCAGATATGGATATATTAGAACAACTAATGAAAGCTAAACACAGAAAACAGTTCTTGAAAGAATGGAACCTGCTTACCATTTGTTTGCAGCTAAGAGAGGGGGAGATGGCATCCACAGGCTTTGAAATGTGATTGGTTTTATTTAGGTTAGGAAGGGGATGACATTATAAGGAAACAATTATGTTTTCTTCTTCTTCTTCCTGTCTTATATATAAAATGTCAAATTAAGAGTAAACTGAATACAGGAAGTTTTTATATAAAAGGAATGGAGGAAAGGATTAAAGGGATATGCATTTTGTCTTGGCAAATGGGAAGTCAATATTTGTTTTCTTTTTAGGTATTTACTGTTTGGGGCAATGTTTTTTGTTTCGTTTTGTTTTAGAGGGGGATATATGAATATAGGTGAATGTTGTGGGTTGTGGGTTGAAATGTCTTATGCTTTTACAGATACATATGTATTAATATATCATTAAAACATATTACAAAAAAATTAAAATGTCCCAATTTCTTTATCTCCTGTCCCACTTCTCTCTTTTCTCCCTTTTGCCCTCAGCTTACTTCTGTTCCTGCAGAATGAGTTCAAATTGCAAAAGCAGTTTGCACTCAACTCAGAGGGAGGAGAAGAGAGAAGGAAACAAAGTCCTGCACTTCTCAGTAACCTCAGTCTAAAGCAAACTTCTGCAGGCTCTGCTCCTTAATAAATTTTGGAACCTTGAGCACACTCTGATGTTGCTTGGCCACACATATCCCAGTTTTCATTTATGAAATACTGCAAAGCAGAGTCTGAGCAACTGTGTTGTTATTAGAGGCCACATTTCTTCCTTAAAATCCTTTTGGTGATGTTGAGGGTGGGGGCAGATGGAGCATCAAAGATGTCAAAAAATAAAAGCCAAGATTGATTGGAAGTCCCTTTCATGTTCTGGGGGAAAGGGGACTTTTACATTAAACAATTCAACACATAAGGGGGAGAGACTGCATGGAAAAAATTGGACACCTCCGGAGTTAGGTATTCATCATGTTTCTAAATTTTCTTTTTATTCTGTACAGAAAAAGACAGGTTAGAAAATCTAGACAGTTCAAGGGCTTCAAAAAATAGTGTTGGAGACTGCATGGGGCCTTCAGGTCACACTTTACCCACACTGCTCTAGATTTATGGCCCTAGAGAATGGCTGTCCAAGTGAAACCCGTATTACATCTGTATGCATGCAACTGAAAGACAGAGTCAGGAATACAGAGAGTCAGGAATACATTTACTCAAAGAGCAGAGGGGAACAGTAAGCATTGAGGTTGCTTGAAAAAGTAGATGAGTCACCTAGAACACTTACATTTTGTAAAAATAGGATTCTGAAGCCTTATAAAATGCAGCCATTATCATGTAAACTCTTTTGCCATTATATCTATATTTGGTGCTATTAAAGTGTCTGTCTGAGTATAGCTGACACCCTGTGAGATATAGTGTCTGTTCCCCTTTCTGTCTCACCTCAGTGTTTTCAAGCAATTTGTTGTTTAACTGGCTGCAGTGTTTTTCTCTTGTTCTGTTGTTGCTATAATTTCACTTCACTGCCCATTGTTTTCAGAGGTTCATACTTTTACATTTTTCTTCAGAATTTTACAAGATTACATCTCAACACACCTGCCTTGAAAATCACCTCCATTACTAAACCCATTTCCTTAGGTACTGGCAACTTTTGTTGCTTCTTGTCACCTGTATCCATCGCCTGGGCCTGCTTCTATTTAAATGAATGAGCAAAGTCATCATAAAAGATTTATTTCATCTGCTTTTTCCTGATTTATTCCTAACTTTCTGCCCTTTTACACAAGTTCCTACACATTTTGAAAAAACAGTCAATTTTCCCAGTGAACAAATGGCACCATTTGCTTCTCTTCTCCAAAGAAACTAATAGTTTAGTTGGTGAAATGTCCAGAACAATGAAGGGAACTTAATGGTATATATTCATAACATGAGAAATGCATCTATAGCAAACTATAGATGCTACTTGCAGTGAAATAGTACAGGATAGAATGTTTTGGTTCAGGAAAGTAGTACAATGGGCCCTTCCTGGAAGAGAAATAATGTGTATGCTGGAGCCCCATTAAAAATAATCTGGTTCATGCCCATGGCACAGTGCGCCAGGGCTTTTTTCAGCACGTCTTTCAGTGTATACTGAAAGCTACACATATGATGCGAGCATACTGTAATGTAAATCGTTGCTTACTTTGAACGAATAAAAAATACCAATGTTTCTTATTTGCTTATTGAGATTACAAGATTTTTCAAATAAGTAACATTATTAGTTTCTTGCAGCATAATTACCCTGTTACCCTGTTGTTTACTAACATTAGGATTGTTTCTGAGACTGTGGATTGCATCTTGTTTCATATGGCTGAGATTTTAAAATTATTTTTCATATATTTGTAAAGGGGTTCTTCTGTATGAATCACAGAGAGATAGATAGATAGATTTGGAAAATATGGAGCTGATCCCACCTCATGAGCAAGGAGCACTGTCCACATCAGATGACAGGAGAACCATGCAGTGGCATCCACAAATGCAGATCCCCACACCTGTCATTCTAGGATTACCCAGCAGTCAGGGTGGTGTGGTTGGTTTTCATTATTTAGAAGGCAGGTCAGTTGATCCAGGATCTGGACCCATGTTGAAGCCAAGCTTCTTCAACTGCAGCTAATAAAGTTGTGGCCTTTACTTTATACGTCAAGAGTGTTCAATGTAAAGCCGAAGGCTTTCATGGCCGGCATCCATAGTTTTCTGTGGGTTTTTCGGGCTGTGTGGCCATGTTCTAGCAGAGTTTCTTTCTGAAATCTTCTCTGAAGATGCCAGCCACAGATGCTGGCGAAACGTCAGAAAGAAACTCTGCTAGAACATGGCCACACAGCCCAAAAAATCCACAAAAAATCAAGAGTGTTCCTTGTGTTTACACCTGGCCTATTCTGCTTTTGAATGTTTTAAATAGTGAGGATATATTATGATGATGTTTTGTATTTTAGTATCTAATCTTGCATTGTAATACTCTTTTGAAATGTAATAGATTGATTAATCATTAATGTGCCATAAAATTCTTTGTTGTTGTTTTTGTTGCTATTTTGTTGTTTTGGATCTGGTAAGTAATCTACATAAAAATAAATATGTTTTAAACTCACTATACTAGGCTTCCTCTTTCTCTTGAATGCTTTCATAGCTTGCTGATGAGGTACACAACATACAGTAGCTTCTTTCCAATTTTGGTCCAAGTGAAGACTGCTGAACATGGGGGTCATTTCACACAATGAGTGGTGAACAATGAACAAGCACATTCAAAATAACTTTAGAAACACGTACACAAAAATGTTGTTGCTCAGAACTTTGATTTCCTTTGGGATGAAAGGCTTCAAGGTAGTTTTGGATACATTTCCTTCAACCAAAAATTGCTTATCCTGCCTGAAACCTGTACTACATAAAACAGCAGGGATAAGAGCCCATTCTTATGACCCTGAGGTAGAAGTTTTTCCTTTATTTATTTTTTAAAATTCATTTTGTCTCAAGCATTTGGCATATTTCAGTTTTCCATTTATTTTATTGGTTTTCTATTATTGCATGCACCAGTTCTATTCCTGCTAGCTGCTGCTTCAATCTAGGTGTTACCTTTCCAGACATCTTCCTGAAGTAATTGAATAGGCCATCAAAGGCTGCTCTAAATAATCAACCTAATTGAGTATTTTCATCCCCATGATCACAAACATGTGGAAGGAAGGTGGGCTAAGACCATTACTCACTTTTGTTGCTCAGTAATATCCAGTTCTCTTATTTTCCTGCTTGCTTTCGCTCCCACCACATATAGACTGAGAGGGATGTCTCTACAGACAAGCCTGGTCTACACAAGTAGTATAGGTGAATGCCCTTAAGTGAGGCGATTAAAATGAGTACTATAATTCCAGGGATGTACTTTCAGCACATTGTGCACAGAGTTAAGTGCCAAAAGATTTGAGGATAGCCACAAGTTTAGATAGTGATCCCTCAGACAAATTAACACAGTATAGTTTCATAAATGAATGTTAGAGGTGATAACTATGGAATCCTCAAACCTAGAAATGTGATAATTCTGATATTCTGAGGACAAGCAACAATGCATATTAGATCTAACCCAGGGGTTCCCAACCTGTGCTCCAAGGAGCCCTTAGGGCTCTGAATGCACTTCCCAGGTGCTCTGCAGCCACTCAAGGAAAATGAAAGAAATAAAAATTGAATAATATTAAAGAATAATAATATATTCTTATATATACACCTAAACACCATTAACTTGTAAGCTATAGGGTGGGCCTCTTAGGAACTCCACCATAGAAATAAGGGCTCAGTGAGTCAGAAAGGTTGGGAACCCCTGATACTATATAAGGTAATAACACCCAGTTATTACTGTTCAGTGCTTTAGTGGAATAAAGTGAATTGCCAGAGACCTAGGCCAAATCATATTGGTATTCACAACTAAATTGAGCCGAATGCATCAATTGTTAAAAAGTGGTTTGACACTAATTTGAACTAAATGAATATAATTTAGTTTTCAGTGGCACAAACTATCAATGAGATTCAGGACCTAGTCATGGAGCAAATGTTGGAAGCTGAGTTCCCAGTGATGGAAACTGTTGAAATCAAGTGGAACTTTGTCGTGCTATGGTGGTCACCATAGGCCAAAACAGCACTGAAAATAGAGAGGGAAAATAATAATCTGGTTGTTTTAGAATTCTGCTCACAACTTTGGTCTTTCAGAGGGTTGTACGACTATCACCCCCATTTTGAAAATATTCATAACTCCTAAATGCTTGCAAGACATCCAGACAATATTTATAGCTCCTATTTCATTATCACTTTGGGGGAAAAGTTATTGGAGACAGCATAGCTGCTCCTCAGACACCCACTTCTGTACAACTTGGAACCAGGGAAGCCAAGTTGCAGGGCTTTTGGCTTAGGGAGGAGATCAGTGAAAGAAAAGAATAAGAGGTAATCTCTTTAAAAACAACAACCACCACATAGCAGCATATCCTGTCCCTTTGGGCAACACCACACTTTCAGATTTAATGCTTACTCTGTAGGTCTAGACTACACACACAACAGAATGAAGTTAAATAGGTCATACTGTCCCAAAGTCCCATTCCCCCCTCCCCCAGAAAATTCACAAGAAAGCCAATTCACAGCTGGCCCAGTCTTGGTTCCAGAAAAATCAGAGATCAAAAGGCAAAGTACACTCATGAGGGAGAAAGTGCACTGTGGCCCTCTAATAAAATATGGACCTGTTAGGGGTGGACTAACAGCTAAGTGCTTTTCATGCCCAGACATTACCAATGTTGTCTCACTTGCAGGTAAGGAAGGAACAAGACAAGCATGAAAAGCATGCTAGCAGCCAAGTATGTATAGCTGTGTTTTTTTTTTAATGTGGTGCCATCCAAAACCACTTGCTCAGGCAGTACCCAAGCACTGTTCAAAAGGAGGGGGGGGGGGAGAGAGAGAGATATTCAGTCAAGGGAACCATATCATTGGCATTGTTCTCCCGTTCAATGGTCCAGGGGATGGCTGAAGGCTGGTAGGGGGCAGATAGACAACAAGCTAGCTAATACTCTTCACCTACAAACTAAGATCTGTGTTTTTATGTGTGTGAGAGAAGTGGGGAGCTTGCATTCAAATATCTCTGCGTGAAAGACAGGATGGAGTGTATGTGCAATTTTGTTTGTGTGTGTGTGTGTGTGTGTGTGTGTGAGAGAGAGAAAGAGAGAGAATGGGAAGTGGAGAAATGTGTTTCCTTGTGTATTTGTGAGTGAGAGAGAGGGATGTATGTATGTGGGCATATGACAGAGTGAGGGAGAAGTGTGTGTATGTGTAGAAGACAGTCTGCCTGTGGAGCACTATACCATATAGTTTAAGAATGTAATTATACACTTATCTATTCATACATTAAGCTCCAATGAGTTCAGTTTGGCTTATATCCAGGTAACTGTCTATGGGATTGTAGCCTAGGAAAAAGTCCTAAAAGACTGTTGGCAATGTATCACTTACTTTATGGCAGTCATATCCCCACTGCCACCATCTATATGCATTTTACCTAATTTCATTCAATTTGTCTTCGGGAGCTAAACATGTAGTGCATTATATTTTGCAGATTCACATTCGTCCTAACAACAAGCATGTGAATACTTTGCACCTGGGATGCAAAATATAATCTCGTGCCAGCCATCTCATTTTTGCCCCAATAACCAGCATTAGGAATGAGATACAGCACAGGGCACAACATGAGCATCAACAGAATGGTGTGATATGCCTGCTCTACCATTTAGAGAAACCAGATTTCCATTACTAAACAGATATTCCAAACTTCCATTACTAAACTGATACTAGTTACAATTACACCAGAAATATAATGCAGTCATCACTTGTTAAGCTTCCATCACAATCTATTTTAGCTGCAATTTGGTTATAGGGGAAGGGAATTGACAGTAAGTAATCAGTTATTGTATGTAATAAAGCCGGCTCCCGGCCTCCCCCAGAAGACGCCTCCCGCCCTCCATCACCTGGGCAGCGGCTTGGAGGACTCTTTCCCCGCCAGAGCAGCGTTTTTCCTTGGGGGCGGGGCCGGTGAGAGCGGCCCCATAAAGCCGGCTCCCGGCCTCCCCCAGAAGACGCCTCCCGCCCTCTATCACCTGGGCAGTGGCCCGGAGGACTCTTTTGCTGCCGGAGGACTCTCTTGCCGCCGAAGCCACTGGATTGCACCAGGAGTTGTTGTGGCTAAGGATTGTTTTGCGGCGCAATGGGGCGAGAAAAGCGCAGCTTTTAAGCGCAGCTTTTATTGGGTTGGGAAGGCAGTGGATTAGCCGCGGAGTAGAGGATGCCTGAGGTGGCTAACCTCTGCTCCCTTAATTGCGGGAGAAGGGAGGGGGAGGACTATGGAAGTGGGGGAGACACGGGCTGGGGAGGAGGGGGATTACACTGCTACGAGCGGAGCTCCCATTGAGGTAGTGTGGGGCAGGGGGAGGTATGGCGGTGGGAGAAGGGACTTGCGTTCCAGAGGAAGGAGAGATAGATGCATCATATCTATCTCCCCTTCCTGTCCCCCTCCCAACCAAAGGGACCTGAGGGTCACTCCAACCGTGCCACAAACCCTGTCGCTGCTCCTGTGCAATGCCAGGTCAATTAACAACAAGTCCCACATCCTCCACGATCTGTTGGAGGACAGTAGTTGTGACCTGGCTTGCATTACCGAGACCTGGCTTGGGCCTGAAGGGGACGCTGTGTGGGCTCAGGCCCTGCCTGCTGGGTTCTCGGTGAAGGACCAGCCCAGGTTAGGTGGGCGGGGGGGGGTGTGGCCTTGATACATAGGAACACCTTGTCCCTCACCAGGAACCACATCCGACAGACCTCCTATATTGAGTGTATTTACCTGACCCTAAAGGCTAGGGACAGTCTAGGGATTCTGTTAGTGTATCGGCCACCCCGTGCATTAGCGGACTCCCTTAACGAGCTGACACAGCTGGTCACTGAGCTGATGCTGGAGACACCCAGGCTTCTTGTCCTGGGTGACTTCAACATCTCCCTCACGGCCAGCCATGTTCCATCCGGTGCGGCTCGGGAATTCATGGATACCATGGCGGCCATGGGCCTGCCCCAGCTGATAAAGGGTCCTACGCATTGCGCGGGTAATACTCTTGATTTGGTCTTCTGTTCGGATGCGGATAATCCGTGGGTGGAAATAACTAATATTTCCCCCTTGTCATGGATGGATCATTTCCTGGTAGAGGCAAAAATCAAGGTCTCTACCCAGATCCCCCCCGGGGGTGGTGGACCTGTTAGGATGGTCCACCCTCGACGGCTGATGGAACCCATAAGGTTCCAGGAAGCTTTAGAGGGGTACATGGTTGGAAGTGATGGCGATTCTGTTGATGCCCTCACCGGTATCTGGAATACCGGTCTCTCAAGGGCTATACACAGCATCGCTCCTAAGCGCCCTCTCAGGCCCGCTTCCAAGCGCAAGCCCTGGTACACGGAAGATCTCCGGGCAAGGAAGCGGGAACTGCGACGGCTGGAGTGCCGTTGGCGGAAACACCTTCGCTTACACGACAAGGCTCTCCTAGACCAACGGTTAAAGGACTACGGAGAGGCGATACGAGCAGCTAAGAACTCGTTCTATGCTGCTCGTGTCGCGTCCGCGGAGTCGCGTCCAGCAGAGCTGTTCAGGGTGGTTAGGGAGCTAACTCAGCTCCCTCCTGCCCTGAACCAGATCCTTGAACCTTCTAAGGCCTGCTGTGACCAATTTAATGACTTCTTCGCGGATAAAACCTCTCGGATAAGCGAAGGTCTTGACACCGACATTCAGGCAGAACCTAGAGTAGAGGTATCCAGAGCCTCCGTGGACTTCATTAAACTGGATCAGTTTGAGTTGGTCGGTACCGATGATGTGGACAAGATCCTCGGAAGTGTTCGGAAGACGACCTGCTCTCTCGATCCCTGTCCCTCATGGCTAGCGGCCCAGGGGGGACCGGCGGTAACTTTATTGTTACGCCGGATCATTAATACATCTTTGAGGGAAGGGCAATTTCCATCAGAATTAAAATTGGCCATTGTAAAACCTATATTAAAAAAGCCCTCCCTCGACCCCCTGGTACACAACAATTATCGGCCAGTCTCGCTGCTGCCATTTTTGGGGAAGGTGATCGAGAGGGCGGTTGCGATCCAGCTTCAGGCGGTCTTGGATGAAACGGATTATCTGGACCCATTTCAAACTGGCTTCCGGGCGGGCTACGGGGTTGAGACGGCCATGGTCGCCTTGGTCGATGATCTCCGTCTGGGCATCGACAGGGGAAGCGTGTCCCTGTTGGTGCTCTTGGACATCTCAGCGGCTTTCGATACCATAGACCATGGTATCCTTCTGGGGCGCCTAGCAGAGGTGGGAATCGGGGGCACTGCGCTCCAGTGGTTCCGGTCCTACCTCTCCGGGAGGTCCCAGATGGTGCAGCTGGGAGACGTGTGCTCCGACGAGCGGGCCCTTAAAACTGGGGTCCCTCAAGGAGCCATTTTGTCTCCCATGCTATTCAACATTTACATGAAACCGCTGGGAGAGATCATCCGGAGGCATGGGGCGCGGGGTTATCAGTACGCTGATGACACCCAAATCATTTTCTCTATGTCTCCGACTGATGCAGTGGCCGAGGATGGCGTCTCTCCTCTCGTGGCGTGCCTGGAGTCAGTAATGGGCTGGATGAGGGAAAACCGACTCAAATTGAATCCAGAGAAAACGGAGGTACTAGTGATAGGTTCCCCTGGTCCA
>NC_056524.1:250578676-250579624 GCF_019175285.1 Sceloporus undulatus
GTGATAGGTTCCCCTGGTCCAGGAATGGCGGTGGTTCCACCTGTCCTGAACGGGGTCACGCTCCCTGTGAAGGACTCTGTGCGCAGTCTGGGGGTGCTTCTTGACTCGTCGCTTCACCTGACTGCTCAGGTGAATGCGACGGTCAAGAACGCCTGTTACCAGCTTCGGCTTATTCGCCAGCTGCGCCCATACCTGGCCCAGAGGGACCTAGAAACTGTTGTACATGCTCTGGTAACCTCGAGATTGGATTTCTGCAATGCACTCTACATGGGGCAACCCTTATACCAAGCCCGGAAGCTACAAATGGTACAAAATATGGCTGCCAGGCTGATCACTGGTACTTCCAGGGCCAGCCACATAACACCGGTGCTCCAAGATCTGCATTGGCTGCCTATTCGCTTCCGGGCGCAATATAAGGTGTTGGTGATGACCTATAAAGCCCTAAATGGCTTGGGCCCAGGATACCTGAAGGACCGCCTCTCCCCGTACATTCCGTCCCGCACCCTCAGAACATCTGGGCAGCAACTCCTTAGGGTGCCAGGGGCCAGGCTTACCTCTACTACGAGGAAGTCTTTTTCTATCGCTGCCCCGGCCCTTTGGAACACGCTGCCCTCAGAGCTCCGCTCGGCCGCCTCCCTGGCTCAGTTTAGAAAGGATGCTAAAACCTTTCTGTTTAAGATCGCATTCCCCCAATCATAGTCCTAGCAGGCCTCCTTGTACTCCTTGTATCCTGCAAGAGGATTGGCTAACGGGGGCTTTGTCTTGTCTTGTTTTTATATTTGATAGTGATGATGTTACTGTTTTTAAATCGTTATTTGCTTGTTTTATGTTGTAAACCGCCCTGATCTCAGGAAGGGCGGTATATAAATAAAAGTTTTATTATTATTATTATTATTATTATTAATTAGTTACTTCAACATTTTACTTGCACCAGTAAGAAAATAGAAC
>NC_056524.1:250579634-250653905 GCF_019175285.1 Sceloporus undulatus
ACTCCCTACATTCTGCTTTGATCAGCATTCTGTGTCCAGTTCTGGGCATCACACTTCAAAAAGGATGTGTACAATCTTGAACATGTTCAGAAGAGGGCAACCAAACTGGAGAAAGATCTAGAAACTGTGCCCTATGAGGAGTGCCTAGGGGAGCTGGGTATGTTTAGCATGGGGAAAAGAAGGCTAAGAGGTGACATGATAGCTATGTTTAAATATTTTAAAGCATGTCATATGGAAGAAGGAGCAAGCTTGTTTTCTACTGCTCTAGAAATTAGGGCATGGAGCAATGGATGAAAACTACAGGAGAAGAGATTCCACCTAAACATTAGGAAGAACTCCCTGATGGTAAAAGCCATTGGAATATGATGTTTCAGAGTGTGGTGGAATCTCCTTCTTTGGAGGCTTTTAAGCAGAAGCTGGATGGCCATCTGTCAGGAGTGCTTTGATGGTGTCTTCCTGCATGGCAGGGGGCTGGACTGGATGCCCTTGTGATCTCTTCCAACTATATGATTGTCCATGTGCTTTTTTGTGGAAACATCATGACAGGAAGAGAGAGAGAGTGCAAAATAGACAATGCAATCCCTGATGGTGGTGGTGGTGGTGGTGGTGGTGGTGATATTGATAGTAATCTGATGGTGATAAAAAGTATTTCTATAACACTCTATAAATAAGATTCTCTATGAAATCTTAAAACAAGAAATAACAATGAGCATACAGTTGAAAAACAATGAGAGCATAAATGCAACATAAAATCAAACAGAAGTAGAGAAGAATCAATAAAACCAATCAATACCACAACACTTTCACAGCATGAACAGATCTTAAGTATTCAATCTTCTGAAACCTTTCAATGCCATGAAAAGTCTTCAAAAGTCTTTAAAAGTCTCTAAAAAGGTCTTTTAAAACGATAAAAAGGAAATAAAATCCTTACCTGGCACCAAAAGACATAAAAAACACATGCTAGGTGAGCCTCTTGGGGGCTATTCCACAAATGGCTCACTACTATGGAGAACAACTACTACAGGTTAAGTATCTCTTATCTGGAAATCCAACATCTGAAATACTCCAGAATCCCAAATTGCCCTCATGCATGGCTGTGATAGTGACAACTTTGCTTTCTGATGATTCAGTGTATAGAAACTTTGTTTTGTGCACACAATTATTTAAATAAATATTATGTATAAAATTCCCTTCATGCTATATGTATAAGACATATAACAAACATAAATGAATTTCATGTCCGGACTTGGGTCCCAGCTCCATGATATTTCAATATGTATAGGGAAATATTCAAAAATTCAAAGAATAATAATACATTCCAAAATCCAAAACACTTCTGGTCCCAAGAATTTTGGATAAGAGGAACTCAACCTGTACTGCTATATGGTGGCTATTTTCTGCATCTCATTAGATGAGGGGATGTGGAGAATATTCTCAGAACTTGGAAAAAGTTAGTTTTTGTTTTTTCTGACTGGAAGATTCTGAGATTCAAAATCCAAAATATAAGTTTTCCAAGCTATGCTTTTGAAGTTGTCCCAGCAGGTAGCTATGGAAGGTTCAATGGTATTATCTCAGTACATTGATTTTCTTTTTCTTTTTTTAAAAATAAGAAATCCTTCTCAGCTCTTTTCTCCATGCTGCAATTGACAATCTGGACATTTGTAGTTCCTTTGTAGTTCCTTTCCATATAGGTTATGGAATCTCCAGGAAGAAAATGCATCCAGTAACAGTGCTGTTTTCTGTACTTAGCTGTATGTTATCATGGACCATTTTAGTGACCCAGACAGAACAGAGGGTAACTGCTTGAAAGGGATGATAAATCAAGCTGACCACAAAGTCAAAATCTTCCACTGTGTAAGGGGAAAAAAAGGATTTCCTTTTTAAAGTATAAATAAAAAAGTTATGTATGTAATTTTAGACTAGGGATGATATCCACAGGCAAACACAGTCTCTACATTCTCAAGTTCTTGCACTGAGGGATGAACATTTTAAAAAATGTGCACATTTGAAAAGCACGCTGATTAAATGTGCTTCAATCAATGAGGGGAATATGTTCAAACAATGTACACAATTTCAAAAATGAACACACAAAATTTCACACAGGGGAGGGAAGCACCACTCCAATACTGTTAGTTTGTATCTTCAAGGGCCTGTATTTATGGACCAGCTAAACCACCTTCTCCCTGCATCCTCTAGGCAGGGAGTTTTGGTGACAGAAGTCTCAGTCCCTGAGTCTGGTGCAAACAGACTAGACATTGTCCAGCCCTTCAGCACCAAATCCAAGGTATACCATCCTTTAATATGAAATTAAAACACTTTCTGTTTGGTCAAGATGTTCCTGGAAATATGGCACCCTCAGTTCTGATGCTGGACAGCCGCTTCCATGAGTCATTCACTCTGAGGTCAGAAAGAGGTGTCCAGCCAGATGGTTGTTGCTGGGAGCCTTGTTCTGACCTCAGAGCAAAGTGACTCATAGTGGCATCCGACATGCTGGGCAGCAGAGCAGAATGTACACATTAACAGCCACACGTTGTTAAAATGGACAGCTTGGGTTAACAGGGGAGGTCAGAGCAGCTCCTGGCCAGGATACTCCAGTATGCCCCCAGAGTATCCTGAACCATGTAAATAGGACCCAAGACCATCTGATACCAAAAATGTTCTCTGAGTAATACTCATAATATTAAAAACCCAAACCACAAACTGTCTGTAAAAAAACAGTAACAGGAACCAGTTGAGTAGTCCACCCTTATTGACTGGGCAGCTCAACAAGTGAGAAAGGGATGCAACACCCTTTCCTGCCCACCCAGCATCCATGCCTGTCCCACTCAGTGTACCCTCCCACCAGGTGTACACCCCCCCCTCTGAGGGGTCTCCTGATGCCAGCCACAACCACTGCACTGCCAAAGAGTAGTATCAGTGGTTTCACATTGCTCCTCCTCACTGAGGTTTCCTTGATTTAATTGGCATGTATCTATTTGATCTTCTTTCTATCCCTATAACTTACATGAGAAATACAATACCACCCCTTTCCCCATGCAGTTTCACTTGTGTCCTCTTTCTCTAGAGCTGTGCTTTTCATGTGGGGACTGGCATTTTACAGTGATACATTTGTACCCACTTGCTACAACTGTTTCTTTTTTTCACTACAAACCTGCAACCACTGGCACCAGTCCACAGACCAGCACTTTGAATAGCACTGCTCTAGGAAACAGGAAATAAACCAATGAGTTATGCAAAAAGGGAAATTTCCAGGTAAGCCCTGAAAATACTTTCCAAATGGCAATACTTTTCCAATCGTGGAATGGTCTAACTCAGAAGATGGTGGTCTATCTTTCTTTGAAGTGTTTTAAACAGAAATTAGATGGCCATCTGTCAAGAATTAAGATTTAGCTATGGATTCCTGCACTGGGCATGAACTAGATCATCCCTTCCAGCTCTACAGTCCTGTGGTTTTGTGATTCACTCTGCATTTGGTTAATGGCAAAATAGATGCTAACATGATAATTATGTATTTATTCTTTTCTTGTCTTTTTCCTTAGGAGATCCTATCGAGATACAATTATATTTTCTAATTATCTGATTTCACTCTCTAATAGCATTTTTGTACCCACAGGATCTGTTGCACTGTGTTCAGTCTCCAACGACATAATTTGAAGCATATTGTTTCAACTCAAGAATCCTCATCCAAAAAATTACTCACACTTTGCCATCAACTATGATATTATCACTCTTTCCCTGAAATGATTAGCTCACTTTGGTTTTTCATAATCTTTACAGCTGGGCTAATTAAATTATGTCAGGAGGATATTGCTGCATCACTGAGGAAACCTTTAGTTACTATAGTGTTTCACTTGGGTCAAACCTTTCACAGGGAAATTGCTTGGAAAATATGTAATAGTGATGTTCTCACATGGGCTGTTATTGTAGCTTGAAAATCCCACTTCTAGTATCAGAGCTTCAAGTATCAGAGTTTGAAAATTCAACATTTTTTCTGAGTATGTCTCAGAATCCTTCAATCAGCAGGGCCAGGGACTGTATGCATGTATAGTATATATCCAACTACAGTGATGGCATAGGGAGGTATCCACTAGCCCTTTGTGTAGCATTTTCCCCTGTTCTATAAGCATACTACAAAAGCCATTTATATGCTCTTTTGGCCATTTACCAGCCAGGGGGAAGGAATGGGGCAATGGTATCTCATTGTAACCCAAAGAGAAGAGCTCAGTCCTAGATTTTCACCATACTCAATGCAGATGTAGAAGGGAGACAGATCCTGTTTGGCCTTAACTGCAGAAATGAAGCCAGATACTGGCTAAATACCCAACATCCAAGCAGCCTGGCAACTGAATGGCTGAAGGAGCATGCACCTGATTTTTCAGTTAGGCTTGTATGCCCTGGAACCTGGGACAAATGAAGGGAAAATGAATGGGGCACACACATGTAGCGTTCCCCTGTGCAACCCCCCCACACACACACACACGCCTATATTCAAACCAATGGGGCTTGAATATATGTGAAACTCCATTTCTGCAAGGGGGTCCAGAATGGATCCCCAGAAAAAAGGAGGGACGACTGTATATGTATTACAGATGGATGCATCCTTTTGCATATGTCTTCAATAATCCATATTTTCCATCCATTTTCTTCATCAGTCTGTTTTCCCCTCCTTTCCATGCATGCAATGTTCCCCAGAAGTATGCATGCAGTTTCACTAACATATGCATCTTTCCTTAATGTATGCAATTTTTTTATACATGTGCATTAAGTTGAGAACAGCATCATGAAAAGCTGAAAGGTGCACAGTCCAAGGGAAAACTTTGGAAGTGGACATTATGAGAGCGTTGAGAAAAGAAAATAATGACTAGTTTTATTGTTACTTTATCAATAGATGATGCAACTTTATATAATATATGGGGTTGTTTTTCTAGACTCAAAACCACATTTTAAGGACCCGCACATGAGTTTTAAATAAGCAACAAGCAAAGGGGGGGGATAAGAAATGAATAGTCATAATTGTATGCTGCTTTCAGGTGAGATTTCAATCAGTCAGTCAAATAAATAAATAAATAAATAAATAAATAAATAATTTTTTTAAAAATGTGCTGGTAATAATAATCATTTTAAAAAAAACGTTTAAAGTTTCTGGTTCAATTTGGCATATTAAACTGGGAAATGTAGCCTTTTTAAAAAAAAAAAGATGTAACAATTGTAGTACAGACATAAATATTACTTTTTCAGGATCCTACTTTGTAATGTGCCTAGAACTACTTGGTTTACTCCTCCCCACCCCATTTTTTTATTAAAAAAAACCCCTCAGACTTCGTTCTTTAAAATCTTTTCTGTCTCCTTGGGCAATGCTAAGAAATCCATTTCATATTTCATAATCATTTAAAGGGAAGGTAGGCATGGAAAGATGTCGGCATTTCTGATAACAACCTATATATCCAGAGATTTATAGTACCCATGGAACATGTTCTCTAGCTTGATATTTGGCCTTAAAGCTTTCTACTGAAAGATTCTAGTTTGTCTGTTGATTAAGAGGAGAATAAATGCCGGGTTATAATCCAGTTCACTGAAACAGAATGGGTGAGTCCATATATTTGAAGGTTTCCCCCCTTCCCACAATGCACAAAAAAGGCTTTTAAAAATGCTTTAAAGAATTGTGGAGTTTTCCATCATTCTGCTTTGAGTAGTATTTTTCCTCCAACCTCTATCTGAGGAAACCAATTTAAGGGTCCAGCTCCATTTTTCCTTCAGGAAATCAAAATTGGATTCCATTCTGTGAGTACGTTTGGCTGTTTCTCCAGTCATAATCTAATTATTACTCGAGTGCAGCATTTCTACATCAGATTTATTTCTGTTCCATCTGTCTGGCTATGACAAATACTCTTCTCTAGTTTTGTAACACTGAAACAAAAGTGGAGGGTGGTTTGTTCAGTTAGTTCCCCATATGAGACTTTGTGAATGGGACCTACAGACAACTACTCAAATCTGGGCTCAGATGTCTGCCACCCACCCAGATTATCTGGTGAGCCTTCCAATCCTGCCATTTTGTAGCTGTTCCTCAGTATGCAAGGTGGAAGGGCCATTGGCTTTCCAGTGTGCCCATTATAACTGGTTCCATTCCATTCACTATTTATTTATTCATTCATTCAAAGAGATCTTGTAGCACCTTTGAGACTAACTGTGCAAATGATGTTATAGCATAAGATTTTGGAGATTTGGGGATTATTCAGATGGTGAAAAAAAGGCTAGATGAATGTAGGATCACTATTTGTTGTTCACATACATTTCTAGTGTATTTGCTAAAGTTTTATTTTGGGGGGGGGGTATCCAAAAACCTGCAAATCCCAGGATAATCAATCTCAGGATTTTTCCAGAGTTTTCCTGAAAGATTTGCGTTGTTGGCTGTGTGTAAATAGACCTGGGGTAAACCAGGATAAAACTCTGCATGCCTTCAATGTTTTTTGAGTACATCTACATCATTGTCTCCATCTTTATTCACAGTGCTGACATGTGTGATCAACAGAACTCCAAGAGATGCACAGGGGTGCAGTTCTGAAAAGCAAAACAGTATGAACAGCAAAACAAAAATGAGTGAGTGAGATTATTCACTTTGAGCCAAAACAGATGGCTTGGAAAGTCACCTTCTGGGCAGCTTTGAAGCATGACGTTTATAAGCTGCACACCCTTAAATTGCCCAGAAGCCACCCTAGCAGATTATCTGGGGGCATGGCATTTACACACCGAATGCCACTGGAGCACCCAGAAGCCCCTGGGGCTATGGCAGGGGCTCAAAAAGTGGCCCTTTACTGGCCCAAATAAGAGCAAATCTTTTCCACTCCTGTTTGGGCAAGCATCAGGGTGGATTAGGGCCATGGTGTCTGGTTGTCACAGTGCCGGGGTGACCAGCTCCGGTGTGACCCCAGCCCACGCTTTTCGGATCATCTGTTTAGATCCTTCATCAGACTAATAAAAACAACATCTGACTAACTCCTTGGTTTACTTCCTCAGATTCATGGAGAGCAAGGGCTGAAGCAGACAGCCCATAAAGGGTGGACTGAGATTACCCCAGAGCTGGTCACTGCAGGGCTATGACTATCACACACTGTGGCCCTAATCTGCCCTGATGCTGGCCCAAATAGAAGCAGACAAATATTTGGCAGTCCTACTGCAGCAGCAGGGCAGCTTCTAGGTGTTCTGGCAACATGTAATAATAATAATGATAATAATAATGATAATAATAATAATATGATTTATTTATATTCTGCCTTTTCCCATTGGGAATCAAGGTGGATTCCAGCAATTGTAAAAACATCATAAAATAAAATTACAATTCAAAATAAATAATCCCATATCCTGACCCTCCCCCCAAATCATAAAAACCTTGATCACAAACTGAATAAAAGAGAATTAAACAGTAGAATAAATTTAAAAATTCCTGTAAGGGATTCACTAAAATTGGGAGTAGATTTAGAGGGAGAGGAATATTTTTTTCTGAGTGGGGGGGGGGAAGCAGGGGCAATGATGTCAGTGAGGGAAGGCTAGGCTAAAAAGGCTAATCTGGAAAGGCTGGCCAGAAGAGATCCATTTTAACACCCTTTTTAAAGGCTTCTAGTGTGGTAATATGACAGATCTCTTAGATTGTATGCCATACGCAGGTTTACTCTTTTATATTTATTGTTTTTATGTACAGTGCTGTGCAAATCTACAGTGTAATAATAATAATAATAATAATAATAATAATCTCATCCAGCAGGTCGTTCCAGAGCCTAGGAGTGGCAGATGAGAAGGTCTTCTGGTTCACTGCAGACAGTCTAGTCTTCTTGGGTTGTAGCAGGTTCTTCCCAGAGGGCCTAAGTGTGTGGGGTGGATTGTGGGCACTCCCACAAGTAGTCTGAACCCAGGGCATGTAGGGCTTTAAAAGTGATATCCAACACCTTGTACCTTGCCCAGAAACTAATAGGCAGCCAATGAAGAGATTTTAGAACAGGTGTAATGTAGTCGGCTCGAGATGTACCTGCGACCAATCTGGCTGCCATATTTTGTATCAGTTGAAGTTTCCAAACTTGGTACAGGGGTAGTCCCATATAGAGCGCATTGCAGAAGTCAAGCCAAGAGGTTGCCAGCACATATACTACTGTTTCTAGGTCTCCTGGTTCCAAGAAGGGTCGCAGCTCATGTATCAACTGAAGCTGATAGCAGGCAGTCGTGACCATTGCGTCTATCTGAGCTGTCAACTGAAGAGACGGGCCAAGGAGCACCACCAAGCTGTGAACATAGTCTTTCAGGGGAAGTGTGACTGGTGGACGTATCTCCATTTGCAGATTAGGGGTCCCTATAACAAGTACCTCCATCTTACCTGGATTCAGCTTGAATTCAGATTCCCTCATCCAGTCGATTACCACACCAAAACAGTCATTCAGAGGAGAGATGCCATCTGTAGTCACTGCATCAGTCCAAGACATAGAGAAACATATTTGGTTGTCATCAACGTACTGTTTACACCCTTTCCCCTGTCTCTGGATGATCTTGCCCAGTGGCTTCATGTAAATATAAAGGAAGGTAGCTTTAATGGGCCATCTTTTTGGGTCCCAAGTCCACAAAAGCTTATGCTACAACATCTTTTACACAGTTAGTCTCAAAGGTGCTACAAGATCCCTTTGCATATTAATATTCTAGACTAATATGGTCATGTCTCTGGATTCTACCCATATTCATTTAGCATTATTCAACTTCCACCCTTCTCTCAGTATTGCAGGCACTTAAAAAGAAGTGCAGTGAAAAACCAAAACATTTTAAAAATAATAAACATTTTTATATTTTTTTAAAAAATTACTTAAAATAGTTAAGATTACATTTAAAACATGTTAAAGAATATAAAGGCACAGTACACCTTAATAAGAAATCTTTCTGTGATAGCAGTTAATAGCAATAGACCTGTCTAAATAAATAAAGTTTTAAAAAGTATTCACCTGTATGTGAAAAGAAAGCAGAATGGAGGCCAACTGAGCCAACTGTGGGAAGGAATTCCACAGTTTGGGAGCAGCCAATGAGGAAGCTCTGTGGAGGTGGTGGGACTGAGTGAAATCTCTGCCCCAATGACCTTACAATCTACTCAGGTTCATGTAAGAAGATCCAGCCTTTCAGCTAGCCTGCACCCCAGGTATACACTAAGCCAGATACTGTGACCACTGTTGTTTCTTGTGGTGAGCCTTCAAGTCATTTCTGACTTATGGATTGTGAGTTCAAGACCAGCAAAAGGGCTCAAGCTTGACTCAGGCTTGCTTCCTTCTGAGGTCACTAAAATGAGTACCCAGATTGTTGGGGGCAAATTAGCTTACAGTTGTAAACCGCTTAGGTGGTATGAAGCGGTATATAAATGAAGCTTGTTTGTTATGGTGAACCAAAGGCAACCCCATCATGGGGTTTTCTTGGCAAGATTTGCTCAGAGGAGATTTGCCATTGCTTTCCCCTGAGGCTGAGAGAGTGTGACTTGTCCAAGGTCACCCAGTGAGTTTCATGGTGGAGCTGGGAATTAGACCTTGGGCTCCAGTCATAGTTCCATACTTAAACCACTATGCCACATTGGCTGTCATGGCCACTGACTATGGGCTAAAACAGATGGCCCATTTGAGCTGCTTGGGGCTGGCTGGGGGCATGGCGTTTACACTCACCATGTCCACAAGCAGAAGAGAAGCTGGACTGGCAATTACATGACTCCACTTTCCCCAGAGCTGGCTTTTGGAGAAGAAAAGCTGGCTCTTTGGTTGAAGGGGAGGCTTTTTTCTGCCCTCAAAAGGAGCAGGTCTTATCCACTCCTTTTTGGAGTGAAATCTGGCTGGATTGAGGCTGGGCATCCATTTGCCCTGGCCCCAATCAAGCCTAAAAGGGGCAGCTCTAAGCCACCCTTTTTGCGCTGTCTGTATATCCCCTATGTTTATTTAATTCCTTTCTATCCTCTCCTTCTGTCTACTCCCATAATCTCAGGGTGTACAAGTGAGCTCCACTGTGCTCAATTGTACAAACTCCTATATAAGTAATTCTGTTGGGGGCAGAGTCTCTTAGGCTTGGTCCCTTAGGGGTGGATTGAGGTTAACTCAGCCTTCCTTCCTTTTGTAGGTTGATAAAATGAGTACCCAGTTTGTTGGGGGCAATTGGCTAATAACACATTGTAAACCGCTTAGAGAGTGTTTAGCACTATAAAGTGGTATAGAAATGTGAATGCTATTGCTATTGGTGTTTAATCAGTAGAGACTTACTCTGTAATACATGGGAACTATAAATACCTACATGCTAGGATTTCAGGCATGATATGGACTCCCTAATTTGTTTGCTTTTAAAATTACAGCATTGTTTCTTCATTTTTTGTATTGCTTCTTGCATTTGGTAGGTTAGCTCTGTATGCCAGATTAGATCATAAATATGAGGAAAATATCAGACAGTGATGCAACTGGATGTATATCTTCTGAGTAAACCCATGATTCACCATGTAAAACTCACCTATGCTTGTGGAGAATGCAATCTAATATTTCTGAAAGTAAATATTTTTCCAAATCCTTTTTGAAAGGTTTCTGGTTAGCAAACGATATACAACAAAATAACCGGCCATGCATTTCAACTGATGTTACTGTCAAAAAAAGAAAGGAAGGAAGTTTGAGATTGGAGTTCTAATTTGTTCACCTTTTTGAACTTGTTTCTGTAAAGCTCCTGTTCACAGAAGATGTGCCATTATCTCTATGATTAAGTCCCAGTTCTGTCACTGAAAGCTTTCTGAGTCATATAGGGGCACTGGTTTTTATTAGTTCTAACTCTTAAGGGTTCATTTTGCCTTTGAGAAAATACAGTCTTTGGGGATGTGAGCTCTCCATAATACCAAGAAGATGCTCTTTAAAATAAGGAGTCAAGTGTCAGTTGCTTTGATGGGGCTATTTCAGGTCTATGACATTCAGTTTACTATATTTTCTTTCTCATACTTTGAATCCTTTTATTATGGATGTGTGTGTGTGTGTGTGTGTGTGTGTCTGTTTGTGCTTGTGTGCACACTTGCTTCAATTGTCCTTTCCTGAACAATAACAAAACTGAAAGCAAAGGACTAGAGGCAGCATGTCTCAGAAACTAATAGCCACCAGGAGTTTTATTCCAATCTGTACTTCAGTAGATGTTATGTATGTTGTCTAATAGCTTATAAAACACACATCTATGGCCATAGTTTTCTTTGCAAGATTCTTCTGCAAACAATGATCCCCAAGCTTCCTTTTTATCTCTATTTCAAATTTTGAATGAAAAGGAACAGAACAAACAAATGATGAGATTCTCCCACACTAAATGCTAGCTAAAGTAAACCCATTGAATCAATTGATGAATTTTAAGTCAGTACTCATGCAAATATCATTTACTGAATGGGTTTATTCTACATAGGATGAGTAACTGAATTTAGACTTCTGATTTGTGGAGAAATTATCTTGGTCAGTTGATCTTGATCTCCCAGTCTGGGAGCTATGCTTGTTCTATTTAGATAAGGTAGAAAAACATGGGAAACAGAAAAATAGTCATATGCAGTTTTTCTTCCTCTCACTCACTGTGACATCCAAACCCCTGAAATCCTGGATACAAAGTAAGAAAATCGTTCTCCTCATCTCTATGTTCTATTTTGTTGTTGTTGTTGTTAGTTACCTTAAAGTTGACCTCGACCCATGATAACCCTATGTGTCAGATACCTCCAGGTCACTCTATCCTCAACTGCCCTGTTCAACTCCTACAGGTTCATGGATGTAGGTTCTCTGAATGAGTTTGTCCATCTGGTATGTGGCCTTTATCTTTTCCTATAGCTGTCCACTTTGGGCTCGTTCCCACTATGATAAGCTCCGAATCTTGATTTGATTTATATGCCCCTAGTTCCCACTAGAAATCGATTCTGATCTTCATTGGATGGATTCCAGCAGGAATAAAGTGGAGCAAACACAAAAAGCTCAGGTTATTTTTATAGCAGTTTTTTTAGAGGTTCTTCTGGGGAAAATCGATTCCGATGTGATCCCTAACAGTGGGAATGCCAGATCAGAATTGATTCTTTCTGAGAGGAGGGACAAATGACAGAGGGGTCTGTGTGTCCCATTCCTCCCCAGAGATGGTACACACATACCCCAGTGCTGCTTTTTGAGGGTTTTTTTAAATAAAAAAATAGAATTAATCGCAAAATCTATAGATTGGTAAAGCAACTACTTCCAAGGAGAGACCCCCAGCCCTTATTCCTCGAAAGCAGGCTGCCACTTGCCCTGCTGCTGCCTGACTCCCTGCGGTGCTCTCTGCTGCAATGATGGACAGAAGAGCAGTGCAAGTAGGGATGACTTTCGGGGCAAAATAAAGCGATTTCGCTCCCAGTAAGAAAAGGACCTGCTTTATAATGGGAATGAGGGACCTTTTGAATTCAATTATCAACATGGAGTGGAGCCAGATTGGGATTCAGATCGTACTGTAAATTGAAATGACCCCTTTACCAAGCATTGTAGTCTTTTCTAGTGAGTCCTTTCTTCTCATGATATGAGAAATATGACAAACTCAGTTTAGTTATTTTTGTTTCTAGGAAGAGTTCAGGCCTGATATGCTCTAGGACTCAGTCATTGGTCTTTTTAGCAGCCCACGGTATTCTCAGAACTCTTCTCCAGCATCTTATGTCAAATTAGAAGAGGGAACTAAGCATCTACTTCTTTCTTCTAGTAAAATAAACACAAGAACTTGATAAGTCCTGACTCCATTTTGTGGCTTGGCTCATTGTACATGGGCTTTATGGCTGTTGTATCCATGCCCATTGGAGGACAATCTTATTCTTCTTCAGTAATATATGAAGTTTTGTAATCACATGAGAGAAGCAGATACTAAGGGACATCACCATGCCAAAACTATTAGTTACTAGGAAATGGGTTCATTTTGATTTTTTGATATAAGTAATCGTGAAGATAGCTCTCAAAATGGTTCATGACTTCAGAGAGTAATCAATTTCTTTATGATAGTTACATGCTGGACTTTGTGGGTTCATAAGGTTGTGAGAATAAATAAGAACTGTAAAATGTTTATTTTTAAAACCTATTTTTTATTTTTATTCTTTTAAATATTAACTTTTTGGAACTGGCAACAATATCCATGGGTGATCGGTCTGACAGCCACCACCAACTATGTTTGATGAACTGTGTATTCACTTTCAAAAGGATTGTGCTCCAATACTTTAGAGGCTGGGGACAAACAATAGAGAAGACCCTGAGAAGACCAGGCAGGAATCCCTCTTGAGAGCCTGAGAGGCAGCGAGGACCCCAAGCATGCTTCTCTTTTTTCCCTCCTTCCTCCTGGGCAAGAGAAGCAGCAGGCAGCAGCTGACTGAGGGGGCGTGGCCTGGGGCTCCTGTTCTGCAAATATTAAGGTGGCAAATGGTGGACTGATTGTTATATCCTAAGACTAGGTGATGTTGTGGGTTGGTTTAAGATCTATATTATCAAGCCACTAGGTTTTTTTATATATCATCTGACCATTATAGACACTGGGTTAAAGGGCTGGGGTTGTTCTACGTCCCAGCTATCCCATTTCTTTAGTGGCTTCAAATTCCACCGTTTTACCTGAGGTCGGGAATAAGGTGGGGGTGGCCATTGGAGTTGTGCTGGGGAATGGAAGGCATGGCTGGAACAGAGTGAATGAAGTTACAAAAGAAGACGGGATCGCTGTTTGAAAGCTATCCCGCCTTCAGTTCCCCCTGTTTCCCAGATTGCTTTGGAGAGCAGACCAACCATTCCACAGACCCTCAATCTGCTTCTCTGCAATGCCAGGTCGATTAGGAACAAGACTCAGGTCATCCATGATCTCCTCCTGGATGAGGATGCTGACCTGGCTTGCTTTACAGAGACCTGGCTGGGAGAGGACAGCGCAGTCACTTGGGCGCAGGCCCTCCCAGTCGGGTACTCTGTCAGTGAGCAGGTGAGGGGAAGTGGGCAGGGAGGCGGAGTAGCTCTAGTTTACAAAAACAACCTGACCTTGACCAGTATACCTGTCCAGAACACAGTCCACTTCGAGTGTATGTACCTTAGCCTGAGGACCAGGGATAGTTTGGTGATTCTGCTAGTCTACCGACCACCCCATTGTCTAGCAGACTCCCTAACCAATCTGACACAGCTGGTCTCTGAGCTGTTGTTGGAGTCCCCCAGACTTTTAGTTTTGGGAGACTTCAACATTCCGCTCGAGACCAGTTTAACAGATGCGGCTCAGGAGTTCATGGAGACCATGACAAACATGGGCCAATCCCAATTGGTCGCTGGTCATACACTCGATGTGGTCTTTAGCACGGAACAGGAAGATCTATGGGCGGAGGTTACTAGTACCTCCGAATTGTCATGGACGGATCATTTCCTGGTCAAGATGGAACTCAGAGCCTGTATCTGCCCCACTAGGTCCTCCCTCGAAGGCTAATGGAACCAGTCCGATTCCAGAAAGCCTTAGAGGGTTTAATGGTTGGGAATGCCGATGATCCCGTCAATGCTTTGGTTAATACTTGGAACACCGATCTCCCCAGGGCTATTGGCACGGTCGCTCCCAAGCATCCTTGCCATTCTGCTTCAAACCATAAGCTATGGTATACACCAGAGCTTAGGAATATGAAGCGGTTTGGACAACGACTAGAGCGCAAGTGGCGGAAGACTCGACTCTTATCCGACAGAACTCGCCATAGGAACTTTCTTTGGTCCTATTGGGAGGCAATATGTGCAGCAAAGAGTTCCTTTTTCTCTGCACGTATTGTGTCTGCAGAGTCCCGTCCAGCAGAGCTGTTTAGGGTGGTGAAGGAGCTGGCGCAGGGGTCCCCTGCGCCAAATCCTTTACTTAACCCAATGACGGCCTGCTGCAACGCGTTTAATAACTTCTTTGTAGATAAAATTTCTCAGATAAGAGTCGACTTAGATGCCAATATTTCAACAGAAACCATAGACGAGGTGTCCAGCGACTCCGTCAATGAAGTTATTCTGGATCAGCTGCAATCTGTGAGTACCGATGATGTGGACAAGCTCCTTGGCAGGGTGACGAAAACAACTTGCCCTCTTGACCCTTGCCCATCATGGCTGGCTGTCCGGGGGGGGGGGATGCATTGACGAAGTTCCTTATAGATATCATCAATGTGTCCTTCAGGGAAGGACATATTCCATATTGTCTGAAGGAAGCGGCTGTTAGGCCGCTTCTGAAAAAACCTTCCCTTGACCCCCTGGATATGAATAATTACAGGCCAGTCTCTTTACTACCATTTTTGAGCAAGGTGATCGAGAGGGTGGTTGCTCTTCAACTCCAAGCTGTCTTGGATGAAACCAATTATCTAGACCCATTTCAAACTGGCTTCAGGACAGGCTTTGGGGTTGAGACTGCCATGGTTGCCTTGACCGACGATCTGCATCTGAGCATCGACAGGGGTAGTGTGACCCTGTTGGTGCTCCTAGACCTCTCAGCGGCTTTTGACACAACAGATCACGGCATCTTCTTGGACCGCCTGAGGGGGTTAGGTATCAGAGGCACTGCGTTGCAGTGGTTCCGGTCCTTCCTCTCGGGCAGGTCCCAGAGGGTGCTGCTCAGGGACAGCTGCTCCAGTAAAAGGGAGCTCGCCTGTGAGGCTCCACAGGGTGCTATACTGTCCCTGATGTTATTTAACATCTATATGAAGCCACTGGGTGAGATTATTCGGAGTTATGGAGCTGGGTGTTATCAGTATGCTGATGACACCGAGATCTATTTCTTCGTGTCTCATTCGTCAGCCTCGAATTCTAATGGCATCTCCTCTCTCAGTAAATGTCTCCGGGCAGTAATGGGCTGGATGAGGAAAAACAGATTGAAACTGAATCCGGACAAGACGGAGGTGCTCACGGTAGCGTCCCCGAAAACAAGAATTGTATTGCAACCTCCAGTCCTGGATGGGGTCACACTCTCCTCTAGTTACTGTGTTCTCTGTCTGAGGCTGCTCCTTGACTCGTTGCTCCTGATGACAAATCAGGTAAATGTGACAGTCAAGAGTGCCTGTTATCAGCTTCGGCTGATACGCCAACTGCACCCTTTTCTGGAAGTAATGGATCTTGAGACTGTTGTACACGCACTGGTAACCTCACGTCTAGATTTCTGTAATGCGCTCTACATGGGGCTTGATTTAGAAACTGCAATTAGTGCAGAACATGGCTGCCAGAGTAGTGTAAGGAACATTGAGGAGAGACCATATTACTCTGGTATTAAAGTCCCTCCACTGGCTGCCTATTAGTTTCCGGGCCCAGTAAAAGGTGTTGGTTATCACCTTTAAAGCCCTAAATGGCTTGGGTCCAATCTATCTCAGGGACCGCCTCCTCCCATATAATCCGCCCTGCACACTCAGGTCCTCTGGGAGGAATTTGCTGCAGCCTCAAAGATCTAGGCTTTTGGCTACCTCCCAAGGGGCTTTTTCTGTTGTCACCCCCCGATTATAGAACGACCTGCTGGACGAGATCCGTCAATTGAGATCATTAGACAACTTTAAAAAGGACGCAAGATGGATCTCTTCTGGCCGGCCTTTCCTGAATAGATAATTCTGGCCTCAGGAACCCTCTTCTCATGAGAGTCCCCAAGGTCCTCCCTGGGAATTTAAGTAGAATGCTACCACAGTTTATTGTTTTGTCTTGTTTTGTTTTGTAATAATGTGTATGTGTTGATGTTGTTTAAATTTGTTGGTTTTAATTATAATTGATTTAATAACTTTTTAAGGGAGGGAAGTAGATTTTGATGTATAATGTATTGTATTTTATTACTGTTAGCTGCCCCAATTGACTTCAAAGTGGTGGAATATAATAATAATAATAATAATAATAATAATAATAATAATAATAATAATAATAATAGTTGTTGTTGTTGTTGTTGTTGTTATGGTTTACTGCTATCATTCAGTCCTTTATAGTAAGCTTCACAGAAGCACCTAGATACAAATAAATGTGTATATTAGGAGAAAAAGAAAATAATGGGAAATTTATAGCATCCTTTATACTTCTTTTGTATTCTAAGCTTTCTAGCATTTGTACTGTTGGTGGTGGTTCACAAATGTTGTTTGTTGAACAGAAAAAAAAACTAACTTTGCAGATTTATTTTTTAAAAAAATCATTTTTAAAAAAGAAAAACAAAATGCTGTAACCAGAATGAGATAAAATAAAATTATGTTTGAAAAAATAAGAATCTGAGTGAAAATAAAACTGATAGATCAGAAATGATAAAGATCATGCATATGGTGATGTACACACACACACTAATGGAAAACACTGAAGAGCCTGCTTTTTGTTTGTCTCTACTGGCAAGCCCTTCCAAAAATAATATTTGTTCATTATTTTTGCTCTACACACTCATGGGCATCCCCTACATCACCCAATGGACATGCACTCCATAGCAGGTATTTATAGTAGGTATTTTTCATGCCAAATCTGAATGGCCCACTGACACAGCAATTATTTTCCAAATGTTTCCAACATGAGTCTGTCTGTTCCCCATGGTGTGAGTTCCGATGGGGGCCTGTCATGCTCTTTTTAAAGTAATGGCCTCCAGTTAAACTCACTAAAGAGTTCAAAACCTCATTCTGCAGAAAACAGCTGAATACACACAGCCTTGTCCTGTCCTGATGGTATATCCTGCTGCTCAGAAACTGCTGGCTAATTTTCGCTAGCTTATTTCCCATCTTTTAACTTGAATTATCTTTTTAAACTTGAATTGGAAGGCAGTAATTGCACAATCAGTCACTTGGTGAGGAGAATGTATTCCCCTCCCATTTCTGAGATGGCATATATGCCACAGGAGAAAGGAAGCACTGATGAAGAACGAGCCTTCTCTCTCTTCTTTGTGGATGAGATGCAGACCACATTCTTCACCCCACATGGATGCATTGATTACGGTCATATGAGGGGAGGAAAGCAGGGACATACCTGTAAACCCTTCTTTCATATCTCATCACTAGCTTCATCACATCAGGTTTCTACCAGGGCTGGATTAAGGCTTGCTGGAGACCTACTGCAGTGCCTCCAGCTAAAGGAAAATAGTTTACCACTCACCACAGATACAGAAAATTTTGGTGTGTGGAAGGGGAGAACTGCAACAGAAAAACTGTGGCTTTTGAGGGGAGGTTGCATTGGGATCCATATTGGTGCTACATGCTGGAGCTAGTTCTTCTAATGCAATAGTGTGTGGGTATCCCTTAATCATGCTGTTTGTTTAAGGTAGGGATAGAAAAGAATCCTATCTGGAAAAAAATGATGAGCTACTGCCAGTCAGGCTTGACAGTATTGGGCTAGATGCCCAACTGTAGTGTAACATAGCTTCCTATGTTCATATTTATGATGGTTGCAGTGCTTGGAGCCCATCATAATCTGAGGCCCTAAACTATGGCTTACTTATTGTGTGTGCAAATCCAGTCCCATCATTTCATTCTCTGGGGAGTCAAACTATGGCTCCAGGGAACTTTGTCTACTCTTCAAAGCTACCTATGTGATTTCCACTTTTCTGAATTATACAAAGAACCAGACCTTTATCATACTAGGCTGCTAAAACAGTGTTTTAGTGTAGGAAAACATACTTGTTCCGGGACTGTCATGTTCGCATAACTCTTCAGAGGTGCCATGGTACTGCTGTCGTTCCTGGATCTGTCTTATACATGGCAACCTTCATAACACTGCCTCCATGCTCTATTCCCAACTCAGCATATCTTTTGGTGTGTATATTTTCCCCACTTTTGCAGTCACAGCAATTGATTAAGTAAAAAAAAAGAAGAAGAAGAAAGAAAGGAAAAGAAATTGGTGGGGAAGAAAGTCAAACAGCTTGCTTGGGAATAGATAGGGGCAGAAGAAGAGTAGAGCACAGTCATGCCCACTAGCATTGCATGACAGCCTGCATATCAGAACTGCAGCAGGAGGAACTTACCACACCTGAATCAACAGTGGAAAAGCAGCATGATCGGAAAGCACTGACGGGTTTTGTCTATCAATGGAAAGGACCACTCCAGGAACACATGGAAGACAAAGCAGCTACAGGACAGACACGACATCGTGTGATAAGGTAGATGGACAGATGCTACTATTGTACGCTTTGGAAGCCCCATAAAGCCTTCACTCTGAAGAGGTCATCACATATCTGGGACCTAAGAATGTTGCATTTTCAGGCATGGTGCCCACTCTTTTAGACCCATATAGACCCTCCCTTTCTGGAAAAAAACATGTCCAGGCATTTAAAAATGTAAGCGCACTACAGCACCATAAAATACTAGAAAATGGTGCAGAGCATGCCTGGGGAAATTTTGGGTGTAGAATAAATTATTTAGGACAAAAATACATTTTATGAACTGCCTTTGCCATTTTGGGATGGCTTAAGGGTGTTCCTTTATGATCCTCTCACTAGACCGGAAGATTAGAGGAGAAGAGCCATGTGCTGAGATCTAGGAACTTGAGAGAAGATCACAAACTACATACATTTTGTAGCAGAACAAACCTATGTGTTATGTTGTAGATATGTTAGGGGTTGTACAGAATGCCCCAAAGGAGTGGGTCTGTGCTGACCCTTTTGACTCTGGATTGGGGCCAAGGCAGCCTCACTGGCAGTCCTGTTGCCCAAATCCGGTGTTTTTTCAGGCCATGGAGAAGCGACAAAATGCTCCATGGCCCGGAAAAGGGATGTCCTTGGGGCTTCATGCCCCTGGACACCCTGGCGCTAAAGAGGAGAAAGGGAAGGCCCCTTTTTCCTCTGCATCGTTGGCGTGGACGTTTGGTTGCTGCGCCAACAATGCATGTGCCCAAAAGGAGCTCCAAAATGGAGGTCCTTTTCACACCGCTGGTAAGGAGCAATAAGTGCCCTCCAGCAGTGCAGTAATGTGTCCTGTGCAATGTGCCATTTGGACACATCACATAGGACACATCAGGGGTGCACCCCATGTAGGTGGGGGCACACAATCATGGAGGTGCCCACATGTGCTAGGGTTCAAGATCGTGTAGTTACTGTGCGCTCCCAAACTCTAGTCTGTCTCGGCCCATAATGACAGATTAAAAAAATCATATCTGAGGCCTTCTGGGCTCATGCCAGTATGATAGAAATGAGGCAAGGAAGACTTTATCTTTTTTCTTTTAAATAATCTTCCTTGGATGTTTGATCTACTCTAGTTTCAAGTCCGGCATCTGCCATTGATCTGTCATTGGCATAGAAGTGTGTATCTAAGAAGGGGATGGGCGAAGCCTCTTATCACATCCTGAACATATAAGTGGAGTGCTTTCCTTTCCATCCTCTCTGACATCAGTGCGTTAGCATCAGATAACAACATCAGATGTTTTGATAAAAGCAGTATTCTGAGATTACCTCTTCCTCTCTTTGATTACACTTTTCCCTCTGTCCTTAGAAGGACAGATGTGACATATCCTGTGGTCCATAGAACTGCATATTTGTCTTACAGTGCATACTGTAATGCACATTGTGCTGCAATAGTTTGATCCCAGAACTACATCACAAAATTTGGAGAAACCCCAAATCCAAAGCACAATTACTATCTTAACCACACATTTGTCTAGTAGGTGTGAAATAGGGTCAGTTTACTTCAAAATGTGACATTTACCAATCACATTTGAAACCAATATTTAGGCTTAATTCACATCAACATGAGAACTACCCCCATTCTATCATCTTTTACACTTTTTCATATGTGAGTCAACAGTATCCCTTGCCTGTAACATACCTTTTTGCTTTTTAGTTTGCCTCACTTCTTTCTGGGTATTCTGGGATGCATATGCAACTTAAAACCATTACGCCTCACCGTCAGCAAAGAAACAAGCCAGCAACCTTTTCTTTCTAGTAGCCCTTGAAGTATTGAAAAAGTGGGCATGTGTCTCCCCTCAGTCTTCTCTTCACCAAGCTGAGCATGCTCAGTGCTTTTAACCTTTCTTCATATGTTTTGTTTTCTATACCTCTTATTCTAATTGACCTTCAACTTGTATATAACCTTCTTAAAATCAGTACTCCAAATGAGAACAGATCAAAGCAGAATATAAGATGGCTATTAATGGGGGGTGGGGTTGGTGGTACATTTTTGCAGAAAATACAAGTTGCAGAATTCTTAATGGCAAATTTATCCAATGCATGTCATTCACAGACAGGAGGAAATGGCCCCGGAGCTTCTCCAACCTAAAACATTAAAATGCTCATGATCTTGTCATGATATTGCAGTAGCTTTGCCAAAAACGAGAGGGTTTTCAACTAGAAGAAAACACTCAGTCTGCTGCTGTAATATTCTGAATTCACAGTCACAGTAAGTATGTAATAAATCTGTTTTTTAGGTAAGAAATTCTCTCCTTAAATGAATTCTGATACTGTTTGATTTCAACATTATTCAAAGTATGTTTTCAAAGGAAAATCCTTTACCATAGACAGTCATTTTAATGTATTCAAAAAGAAAGTAAATAAACATATATAGTCATAGACAAATAGACACTGACAGCAGCAACTATATGCACAACAAACACGTGTTTCAAAGCCACTGATGTCTTTGGAAGCTGTTTGCTCTCAAAGAGATGGCACTCTGTTGTGTTAGATCAAAATAAAGTATGTGAGTAATACATGGGCTCTTGTTTTGACAAGATGATACCCTCAGTGTAATATAATAATCAACTTGCCTTGATACATTGTCATTAGCTCAAAGAGAGTATCATTTCCTCCCTGCCCCCATGTCTTCTTTCCATGACCAGATCTTTTGTCTCACATCTCTTGTCAAAATGTCAGCTGCAAAGGGCGTGAAACTTTCCTCCCATGTGTCGGGAAATATTCTTAAAAGATATTGTTAACTTCAGAATCTTTGTGTTGCTTTAAAGTAGGAGCTTTGATGTGATGTTGTTATATTCTAAAGTTGACTCTGGGGTAGATGATATCTGTTCTTGCTATCACTGAACTTTTGTTCTTTTCAAGTGAAGAAGGGGAAATTGTATGTTTGGGGCATAATAAAACTCTAATATTCTAGTACCTTCCAGGTGTCCTGTGTGCCCACTTCATATTTTCATGAAAGAAAAAAAAATGCAGCTTTTTGAGAAAGATAATTTACATCATACTGGAAAATCTCTATTTGCTAAAGTTTGATTAGCAATCTAACTGGCACAAGCTCAAGTATTATTTTGTTTTGCAAATGATGAAACTATTTATTTCCTCTGCACCAAACAGATACAAATCAGAGCAAAACAGAAGCTAAAACAGCCAGAGAGGATGAGTCTGGAAGTTTGGGGAATAAGGGAGTCTTCTTTTTAAAAACCATTTTCTATTATTATATAACACATTTTCTTTTATCTCTGCAGAGGGATTCCTAGAAATTGCATCAGGGCCCCCTCCTTTACAGTTAAGTCCCAACTGTTTAATTTTGCACGATGTTCCTCGTATTTAATGGCAGTAATTATTAATGGATAGTGAATGCATTGGATTTAGAGCACACTGCAACTCCTTGGAGGAGGACTGGGTTCTTATAAACAACTGAAGTTCTATTTGGTATTTTCTTGCATATTCAAATATATAAGAGCCCTGTTCAGGTGTTCTTGTTCTGGCTACAACAAATGACCTCTGGAGAGCTCTGAAGCCACCCACTCCCATTCTCATTCTTGTTGTCCTCTGTAGAGATAAACAATTGCAGTAGGGATTCTTTTCTATCTGTGTAAATTTCCTGTGTGATCTAGGCTCTGTTTGTAAGGCAAAAACAAAAACAAAAACAAGCCCTAGCCTCCCTCCAGCCTCTTGGTGGAGAGACTGTATGACACATGGCCCATACCCCGCTTCTGGTGCAACCAGTTCAGATGACAGCTGACATCACCAGAACCATGGTATAACATCCTTAAAAGAAAATAACTCACAAGTTGTTCCAGATTTTCCAGGAAGATTTAAACCCATTTAATTCCAATACCCCTTTAATTCCAGACTCCTAGCCGTCTTCTCCGACAGTTTTTTTAACTGCCTACCTGCCATCCGGGTGAAGGCAACCTCTTCTCCAAGGTTTTATTCAATTTAAAACAGATAAAATGTTCCAGGAAGATTTGAACCCCTTTAATTCCAGTAGCTGTTTAAAATGTATATCATTCAGCTGCTGCTGCCAGCTGTTCACTCTGAGGTCAGAACAATGCACCTAGCCATGTGGTTGAAGCTGAGCACCCGATTCTGACCTCAGAGCAAAGTGATCCTTAGTGGTGTGCGATCAGCTGCCTTGCATCAGAACAGAGGGCAATGGGGAAGGTCATGTCTGCTCCTGAGCCAGCATACTCCTGTCTGCCCTGAGATAGTGCAGACAGGCATAAAGCATAAAATTTCAGGACTTTATATCATATAGGGGCCTACCACAGATACAAATGTTTGCTGCTGCGGCTGCAACAGTTGATGCTTAATACATGGAGAGTGATGGCAGTTGCAATGGATTGGGGCGGAGTCTATTTTGCTCACACTTTATATCCCTACATGTGATAGCTGGTGCCATCAGAAGTAGTGTATGCACTCCAGGTTTTAGTCCAAAACGATGTAAATATATCAAAACATATCTATTCTGGGAAATGATTAATGCCTTTTAAGTCTCCAAACATCTATCAAATTATTTATTTGGATCAAATAAAAAAAAAAGGGGGGGGGGGTTGCCCTTGCTTTTCCTTCACTTTTCCCTCCAGTAACCTATTTAGTTGTGGTCAGATCACTGCATTAAAGCCTCCACATAAAATAATCTCTTTTCCGTTATATTCTTGTAATATTTCGCTATTATTTATTTATTTATTGGATTCTGCATTCTTTTCTGCAGTGCATAAATCATGACCAACATAATTTTCCTGTCTTGCACTGTTATTTCTATACCTAAAAAACCCATTTGGATCATTAAACAATTCTTTCGAATGCAGGGTTTTTTTAGACATAAATTATAATTCTTCTTTTTTATGTTTAAACAACAAAACACATTCCACTCCCTATTATGACTTTCTTAATATTCTTTTATCTTTATTACAAGGCTCCTTAACCCCAATAATTAACGTATACAAAGCTAAGGTCACTCCCATACTTTTATATGCAATGGAAGTCTGGGGTCTAAATTCCACTTCAGTAATAGAACTAGCCCAGTCTCAACATTTGAGGAGTATCCTGGGAGTAGATAAAAGGACCTCAGCGGCTGCTGTTAGAGCTGAATTAGAAATTTATCCACCTGCAAGCAAAAATTAGAGTGATTAATTATTGGTGTAAAATTAACAAAATGGAGCCAGATAGACTACCAAAATTACGTCTTTTAGAACAGTTACAATCCCATCTGCAATCCACTTGGTCTATACAACTAATAAACTTTATAAAAAGTTGTAGTCTCCCCATAACCTGTTCAGTGAATGATCAAGCAAAGAACTCTATTGATTTCATCTAGTATTTGTATTTGAAGGGATTTCACTCTGTATAGTTATGTGAACTTATAGCCTCCAAGCTGTATTCCTAATGTATTTGTACTATACCATTTGCATTGGGTTTTTTTTTCTATTGGGCATTGTATAATATTGTACTTTTTATATTGTTTTATGCTGGTCATCGACCGTAATAAATTTCATTTCAAGCAAAAAAGGGTGCAAGAAAGAATTCTGGACATTGAGGCCCAAACTTATATAGTCACCCTTAGCATGGTAAGCAATTTAAAATGGTTGAGCTGATACAAACAGTCTTTTCAAATGTAAGGTATCTAAAAATTCAGATGCCAAAACACCTTAGAGAGGCATTTACTCGAGCTAGATTTGACCAACTTGACACCATGGTAAGATACGGGAGATTCCAGGGTATTCCTTACAATACATGAACTTATATCTAGAGCGCCCATGAAATTGAGGATTTAGCACACATTTTGTTTAGTTGCAATCTGTAGCAGCAGTAAAGGAATCAATATCTTGATCCATATAATAATAATAATAATAATAATAATAATAATAATAATAATACGTTTTATTTGTATTTTCCCACTTCTCCCGATGGATCAAAGCAGGATTACATCAGGATATATAATACAACAATACAGATAGAAATGCAATTACTTTTTTATTTTATTTTTATTAGATCAAGATATAACATAAATGTCATGTACAAAAAAATGATGAAAGCAAATAAACTTTACACTTTATAAATTCTTGATCTGATTTTGTCTATTTCTTCTCCCAACGCATTATCCCCAATGCCTCTCTCTCTCTGCTATAAGATTCGTCACATGTAACGGCATAATTATTGTCAAACAATAGTAAATAACTCTCTTGCTTTTAAATGTTATCAATTAAATTTGGATATTTACATAATCAGAGTTTGAACTTTCGCAATTAACTTTCTTTCTCCCTTCATCAACACAAATAACAGTAATCATCACTAATTATTATATAGAAAATAATGATAGTATTGATAATAATGTTGGCTTACAACCTGTATTTTGATATTGTATAGGACTTTCCCCTTATTTCTATATTATTATCACTCTTAATCCTCATTGTGCATTAGTTTTCACAAATTCGTACAATTTTTTCCATTTGTCTTCCCAGTCAGCAGACCAACAACTATGGTTTCTTAGGAAAGTTAGTTTGTCCAATTGTGCCATGCTTAACCATTTCTCAAACCATTCTTGTGTTGTTGGAATGTTTTTATCTTTCCACAATTTAGCATAACATAATCTCGCCGCTGTATAAGCATACAACAAAATTTTTAAATATCTGCATTCTGTTTTATCATCAACAATATTTAACAAAAAACTCTCTGGCTTAAAGTTAATCTTGATCTGCACATTTTTTTGCATAGTATCGTATATTGTTTTTAGACAATATACAAATGCAATTACAAACAATTCCAGTAACAATTATTAAAAACAAAGTATAAAAACAATCATCTGTCTAAAAACATGCAATGTGCAATCCTAATTAGCATCTTGAGGTAGGCTCCTGTTTGGGAATGATATTCTATTATAGAGAGTCAGGGAGGTATGCTAATTGGAAGAGGTGAGTTTTCAGCACCTTCTTGAAGGCATCCAGGGTAGATATAAGTCGGATCTCTTCTGGAAGATTGTTCCAGTGCATAGGGACCATGGCTGTAAATGCTCTTTGGTGAGTAGTTGTTAGTCTCACCTTGGGATGCTTGAGTAGATACTTCCCAGTTGTTCTGAGATGCGGGGTGGATTGTGTAGGGAGAGACATTCCCTCAAGTAACTTGGGCCCAAGCCATGTAGGGCTTTAAAGGTCATAACCAACACTTTGTATTGGGCCCAGAAGCGAATTGGCAGCCAGTGAAGAAATTTTAATACAGGTGTTATGTGGTCTGATCTTGAAGTTCCAACGACCAATCTGGCTGCAGCATTTTGGACTAGCTGAAGCTTCCGAACATGGTACAAAGGTAGCCCCATGTAGAGCGAATTACAGAAATCTAAGCGAGAGGTTACCAGTGCGTGTACTACAGTTTCAAGGTCCTTTCGGTCCAGGCAGAGACGCAGTTGGCATATCAGCCTAAGCTGGTACCAAGCACTTCTGGCCATCGCATCCACTTGAGATGACAACTGTAGAGATGAGTCCAGGAGTACTCCCAAACTGCGAACTTTGTCCTTTAGGGGAAGTGTGACCCCATCCAGGACTGGATGGCAAATTTCCCTGTCTGGACTTGGGGTACCTATCACAAGTACCTCTGTTTTCTCTGGATTCAGCCTGAGTTTGTTTTCCCTCATCCAGCCCATTACTGACCCCAGGCAGGCATCCAGAGGAGAGATGCCTTCCTTAGTCACTGTGTCAGTCGGAAACATGGAGAGATAGATCTGGGTGCCATCAGCGTACTGATAACACCGTGCTCCATGTTTCCTGATGATCTCTCCCAGCAGCATCATGTAAATGTCAAACAGCATGGGGGACAGAATGGTGCCCTGAGGGACGCCAGATGTCAGCTCTCTTTTCCGAGAGCAACAGTCCCCCAGCTTCACCATCTGGAACCTTCCCGAGAGGTAGGACAGAAGCCACTGGAGCGCAATGCCCCCAATACCTAACTCTTTCAGGTGTTCCAGAAGGATACCATGGTCGATGGTATCGAAAGCCGCTGAGTTGTCCAAGAGCACCAACAGGGTCATACTTCCCCTGTCGATGCCCAGACAGAGATCATCGACTAAGGTGACCATGGCAGTCTCGACTCCATATCCTGTTCTGAAGCCAGTTTGAAATGGGTCCAGATAATCGGTTTCATCCAAGACGACTTGGAGTTGGAAGGCGACTGCCCTCTCGATCACCTTGCCCAAGAATGGTAGTAAGGAGACTGGTCTATAGTTACTCCTCAGCAGGGGATCTAGGGAGGGTTTCTTCAAGAGTGGTTTCACTATTGCCTGTTTTAAGGCAGATGGAAATATACCCTCCTGAAGCGATGCATTAATTATAAGATGTAGTGAAATTTTTATTGCATCTCCTCCCTGGGCAGTCAACCAAGATGGACAAGGGTCTAGAGGACACGTCATCTTCTTTACACAACCAAGAAGCTTGTCCACGTCATCAGTATTTACAAACTCAAAGTGATCCAATATAATCCTGTTTCCAGAGTCACTGGATACCTCGTCTATTGATTCTGTCAAAAAGCCAGCATCGAGATCAGCCCTTATCTGAGAGATTTTGTCAGTGAAAAAGTCATTAAAGGCGTCACAGCAGGTTATGGTTGGTTCTAGTAAGGGGTCCAGGGTGGTCGGCAGTTGAGTTAATTCCTTAACCATCCTGAACAGCTCTGCCAGACGCGACTCTGCCGATGCAATCCGTGCAGCACAGAATGAATTTTTTGCTGCATCGATTGCCACTCTGTAGGAACGTAGCACGTTCTCATGGAGTGTCTTGTCAGATATGTGCTGATGTTTCCACCAGCAGTGCTCTAGTCATTGCGCAGCGAAGATCTTCCGTATACCAGGGCTTTCTATTTGGAGCGGGCTGGAAAGGACGCTCGGGAGCGATAGAGTCTATTACCCCGGTAAGATTGTTATTCCAATTATTAACCAGGGTTTCGACAGAATCGCCATCGTTCCCAATCATAACTCCCTCTAGGGCTTCTTGGAACCTTTTAGGTTCCATCAGCCTTCGAGGGCGGACCATTCAAATAGGTCCTCCACCCCCGAGGGGTTTTTGGATTGTGGCCTTCAGTCCTACCTTGACCAGGAAATGGTCCGTCCATGACAGGGGGAGATATCCTTTACCTCTGCCCATGGATATTCTCGATCTGTACTGAAGACCACATCAAGTGTATTACCCGCACAATGTGTTGGGCCTGAGACCAATTGGGACAGGCCCATGGCTGTCATGGTATACATGAACTGCTGAGCTGCACCTGTTAGATCTGATGAACCAGCCTTGAAGGGGATGTTGATGTCCGCGAGGGAGCTGTAGCAGCCACACCGCGCGGCTCCTGCGCAGAGCAAAAAAGGAGCTCCAAAATGGAGCTCCTTCTTGCGGCGCCTCTATGATGTCGCAAGGCGCCGCTGGCGCATTCGCGACATCATAGGTGCCGCGACACGTCTGGACGCTATGCGTCCGATACGTAAACATGGCGGCCCCCATGTGGAAGGGGCGCCGCCATGTTGTACGTATGGAATACGTACTAGGGTTAGGGGGGTGCGGAAGCACCGCCCCTTCCTAACCCTAATACGTATTCTATACGTATTTTTTGGCGATCTGTAACCCGCCTATGTTTGGGGGTATTTTGAGACAGCCCTAGGGCTATTAAATAATATTGATTGATTTATTACAAATGTGAGTTTCCCGCAAACTCACTACTTCACAATTCAATTGACTTACTTTATGAAAAATGTATTTCCTTTCTTTTTCTTATCATTTAGTCCTTTTATATTCCAAGAAAGGAACGTCACATCTTTCAAATCTGTCTTCATTTTACCCTTTAAATTAGAGCCTTTCTAATTAGATATGATTAAAATTTTAGTTTGCTGCTTCCAGGTTTGTTTCCTCTTCAGAGAGTTCTTCTTCTTTATTTAGTTCATCCTCTTGTTCTCTATCTTCCGACTGACTCAATACCTCATCTTTTTCTCCCTCTTTTTTTTTTCCTGCTAATTTTAACCTGTTCCTTGTCTCTCTGCATTCTTTTTTTATTTCTTTGATTCAGTTTCTCCAAAATCCTTTAGCCTTCTCATTAGAGTTCAATTTATACCATTTTTATTTATATAAGACCAAAATCCCTTCCAGCTTTTCCTATTTACATATAATGTCATTTTGATTAAGGAGGGAAATAAAAAAAAATTACAATCTTCTCTTTTCCTTAGTATTCTTTCAGGAATGTTTTTGAATATTTTTATCACTTCTTCACTGACTATTTGAAATACTTGAGAAATGGTCCAAAACATGTTGCTGTTGTTGTTATTGTTGCTGGTGGTGCTGCTGCTGTTTTTAATTTTGAGAAACATTGATAATCAGACTTGTGGGGAGATGAGAATCTTCACAGTCCAAGACTTATTCTGCACAAAATTTGCATGTGATTGTTTTGCACTGAAGAAAACATGTTATGTGCAAAATAAAGCATTTCCTGCAGAGGAATTAATATTTTTCAATTAAAATATTATTTTCCACACAGAAAATGTTATTATGCACAAAACAGCCACATGTGACATTTGCTCTAATAAATCTTACATTGCAAATAGCCTTTAAAAACAGCATGGTTTTCAAATAATTTCTCATAGAGGAAGAAAATTGTTGAAATTATTCATTGCTATCTTTGAGAAAAAACTTTGGTTCGGTACATACCAGTGCAAAGTGGCATGGTGACTGCGATATAAGGGCTTGGTGTGGCACAGTGTCCACATTTGCCAAGCCCTAATATTGGTGTCGCTACATCATAAGGCTGTAGTGCCTTTCACATGAAGTGCAGCCTCGTGACGTAAGGGTGTCAGGGCGCTCAAACGGCTCTAGCCAGAAACGCCATCATAAGGGCTATGTTGCTTATGACGGCTCAAAAAGGAGCTCCTCTTTCTCCAGTGTCACAGGTTACACCAGCATATGTCACCAATAGAATTCTTGCCATTGCCTTCTTAATTATTCTTCTCTCATACGAGGGCAGTCTTTGCTATGGTATTCTGGAACTATTGATTCAAATTTCAATCATCTTTCTTGTGGACATAAATATATATTGCTGTAAACCTTTAGACAGGAAATATGCAGAAACTCCACCCTTTGAAATGTTATTTCAGAGATGTCACCGTTTGAGAAGGATATATTTGCCCCCATTGGACCTTGGAGGATTACATCCCAATACTGGTACTTCTTACCCCTTTCCCCCCTAAAAATATTTGCTAGCCCAGCAATATTTGTATTTATTTATTTATTTATTTCAGTCATTGAGTAGTAGGGGAAAATGGAACAAGATAGAATAAATAAAACCAATGCAATTAATTATCATACAATAAAATATAGAGTTTAAAATGTTAGTTATAAAATATTTGTTTTACAGTCATAAAAACAACAACATAAAGTGGCAATACCTTTACTGCTAAGGCAGCATCTTACACTCACAAGGTGTTGCTGCCACACAAAAGCTGGCCATAATCTCAGGAAACTTGGCAGCCAAAGGGTAATCAATAGTGGGGTACAGACACCCAAAAAGGGTGGCCTGCCAGTGCCTGGTTTTGGTCTGCAGAGAAGCCGCTGCCTCCAGACCTCAGGGATTTCTTGCGGACCAAAAAAAACCCACAAAAAGCAGGTTCTTCTTGTGATGCCATTGTGACATTGCAGTGTGCCAATGGCACACTTGCGATGTCATAATGGTGCCATGACGTGTGGACGCTATGCATCTGGTACATCATAATGGTGGTGCCCATCTGTACAGGGTGCCGCCGTTTTGACACCCTTGTTGCGTTTGAGGGGCATCTAGAAGCGCCGCCCCGAGGCACCCTTCACATGTGACAAGGGCGGCCTTTTCAGTCCGTCTGGACTGGGCCTATGTAAAACACTTCAGATCTCCTCTGTATACTTTGAAAAAGCTGCTTTAAGGAAAGGCCTTTAAAAAAGAGAAAAAACAACAACAAAGAAACTGCCTGGAAATCATCTATAGAGAAAATGGGAACATTTTTAGCACAAAAAGGAGAAACTCTGAGGTATTCTGGGAGGCCTTGAGAGTATTTGGTGGCATCTATATGACTTGAGGCTACATTTTCTCCACAGCTTTTTTTCCTATATTCTTAGGGTTGCTGACTCAATAAAAGATAGAACACATATAGTGTGTGTGTGGGGGGGGGGGGGAGGGATTCAAAATAACATTTGAACCAACAAAATCATCTTTGCTTAACACATAAAAACAGCTGGAATTGAAAAACCAAGAAAGCAGAAACCAGATTGGATGTGGGCAGAAGATTAGATTTGGACAGAATTTTATAAATGCGGTGCTGTAACAGAGAATGCTTTCCCCCCAGTTGATACTGGTCTTCTGTTTAATGTTGGGGTATCCACACAAGGACATCCAATGGCAACCTCAATGCACAAGCACCCTGATCTGGAGACACATTATCTTTTCCCTAATAAAATGATGATGCTATGGCACTCCCACCCAAAATTACTGTATGTGTATAGAAGCTAACTGGACTGATGGTTAAAGGGATGAGAAAAAATAAAATAGGTCTCATGTTCTTGTTTCATCTCAAAGGAAATGTATGGGGGAATGTGTACGTGTCTTGTTATTTTAGTTTATTTCTCACTCTTTAAAGAGCTATTCTTTCTCAGAAGAACTATTTCTATTAAACAAGTGAAAGAGTACTGAGAAATTGCATCATTCTGAAAACGGGAAATATATCTACTCTCTCCAGACATTACTCCAGATAATTTTGATGAATGGTCCTCTCATCCACTGCTTTTAGACTGTTTAGAAGTGATTTCTTTCTGAAATGTGATTGTGCCAGTAGAGGTAATATGAGCACATTTTGTATGGCTTCATGGTTGCTCAGTCTGGGTACACTACAGAGGCAAAGGGACGGACACAGCAGTAGTCAAAGTTATACATTTGCCATGGTGACATAGCACATTTTTAAAAAGTGGGGGGGGGAGGCATCTAGTCTCTTTTCCATGAAGAAGCAAAGTCTTATACCAGTACAAGCAACACCGACTTTTGAAGGAAGAAGAAGTTAGGTGTAAAGCTCGGAAAGACACCCCTGAAAAGCATAACCATTAGCCACACTTGCTGGAGGATTCTGGAATTGTAGTCCAGCATTTTTTCCCAAGCTGTGGGCCAGACATGATAACAAAGTTCCTGTGTTTTCAATATTCGAAATGTTGACTGTTGCAGCCTGTTGTGCGTGAAAAATGTGATATCTGCTGAATTTCTTACACAACTATGTTCTATCCTAACAGCTTACAACAGTGATCACTACTGCCGTGATCTGTCTGGTCCTGTCTCAATATGAGAGACCCACTGATGAGCTCCTTCCCCTACAACCTCTTAGCTATGCTCATCTTCCACCCCCTTGATGTTCCTGGATGTTCATTTGCTCCCTCCAAGAATGTGAAGAATGAGAAGAAATGGGAAGATGAGCAGTCTCTGTTTGCCTTCCTCTCTAACTAAAAAGTAATGAGGATGGGATTCAGAAGTGGAGAAAAATGGAATGAGCAGGTGTATTATGGTAAGTCAAAGAGATATGTGAGCTACAAGGGAGCCTTCCAAGATAACATCACATCAAAGAGCCTCACAAATTCTGGAGCGAGCACTTCCTGCTGTCCTTGGCAGGTTGCCTTAGATATAACCAAATATCTAACAAGGCTTGTGAAATTATGTTGAAGAAAGGCCAGGGAATCACTTTTTGGACTACAACTCTCTGAATTCCCCAGGTGATATGGCCACTCAACAAAAGTAACTTTCTTAAGCTCTACTGAGGCTAAGATCAAAATACTGTGAAGCGAAGAACAACTATGACACCAGCTTTCCAAAGTCTGAAATTTCTGGAAGAGCACATGCTATTGGACATTTATTTCATCTAATAGCTGAAGCTTGAGTGAGTCACTCTGGTGTCATACATAGACGGTTAGACACTGAGGATGTTCAAATACCTAATGATGTCCTCGAGACAATTCATCTTTTCTAGTTAACTTCATAGGTTTGTTGTATAAGGATAAAAATGGGATGACTCAATATAGATCACTTTGACATCTTCCAAAGAAGTCAAATGTGATCCAAAGTTATATAGACAATTGGTAGCTAGATGGATGTGTTCTTTGGGCTTTATTTATGTGTATAAGATGAATGTGTGAGAAAATGCACACAAGTCCTGCCCTTTCTCACATTTACCTTGCCCTTGGCATTGGAAGGGTCACTTTCTGAAGAAAAAAGTCATCTATATCAATGGGCTTTCCATGTCTTTAGGAAAACTGACTTTAACCAGCTTTCTAAAAGGTGTGGACAGATATATATGAGATGCCATCCACACATAGGGGGAAATGGAACCATCTGGGGAAGGGATGGGGACTGACATGCTCCACCTCCCTAGTTTATTCCACCCTACACACATGGGTCACATGAGAAATAAAGAGAGAGGTAGACAGACAGATATATGCTATTCCTGTATCCACAGGAGAAAAAAGATACCTAAAGGTAAATAAGTGACAGAGGCTTTTGGTCATCAAAGTCTTCAGGATGACTGTGCTACAGTTTTGAAAGACAGCTCTCCCTGCATGCCAGTTTCTGCAGTACCCTTGTGAAAGTCAATGTGATCTGTTAGAACCATCTGCGAGGCTGTAATAAGAGTTCATCCATGCAGGCAACGTCCACTGTGTTACAATTACCCGCTGAGTTGTCTGTGGCAAGCTACAGCTGCAGCACAGCACTTGCCAGGTTTCGCTGTCACGTGTCTCAAACAAAAGCCTCCCATATGGAGGGATGCTGTAGATTTGCTTATCAACATGCTCATGCTGTCGTGTTTCAAAGTGAGAAGAAACAGCATCTAATATCCTCTTTTCATTTTGGGTGGTGGGGAAATAGTTTGCATTCTAGGGTCTTCTGGGGTAGCGAGAGGTGGAGCGGAGAACTTCCACCACAGCTGGTGTATGAGATTCCCAAAGATTTTGTATGAAGCAAAGAGAATATATTAGGGATAATATTGAATAAGGAATTATACCCAGGTCATATTTTTCAACATTATCTTTCTAGCCCCGAAACATAAAAAAAGAAAGAGAGGTTGCAGGTGACTGGATGTTTAAAATACACTTGCCCTTTTCAGACTGCACAAATATAGCACTATGATTCCCTTTACCAACCATGGTTCCATCCTGTTGAATCCTGGGATTGTCAGGTTAGGGAGAGGTAATCAAAAGTCACAGCTAAAAAGCTCTAGTGCCTCATTGAACTACTAACTCCAGGATTCCGAAGGATGTACCCGTGGCAGTTAAACTGGAATCACAACACAATTGTGCAGTGTGAAAAGGCCCTTGGATCAGGCACAATTCACATACCAGCAATAAGTGATTCATGAGCATTTCCATGGTATTTTGTCATAAATGCTGTGCTCATTTAAGTCAGGATTTTCCAGAGGAAACATGCAACTCTAACTGCCACAGGAAAGTGGGTCAAACCACACAGTATGGGGTAACAATTCTATTTATATGCCTGCTTTCTTTTGTCCCTCTGGCTCTCTAAGCATTTAGACAGCATAAGTAGTTAGGTAGCTAATAAGTTAAAATAATAAATTATAACATGCTATTGGACAATACAAAGCATTTAAACAGCCATCATAGTTAATTTTACAGAATAAAAAGGGTGGCTTACGTTTAATTGAAAGCACTTTGGAACAACCTGATTTTAATTCTTATAGTAGTCTTCTCTAGAATAGAAAACAAAATCAGTTGGGTTGATCACCATTCAACAACCGAGCATACTGTATTTAGTACTTACCAGGGTTATGTAAAAAGACCATTTGAAACAGGTGAGAAAGGAACTATGTAAGGCATTCCACAAACATGGAGCCACCATAGAAAAGTTGGTATCTTTCATGCTTATTAGTCTCACAAATCTTATGAACAGGCTTGTAAGTCAGGAGTATATAAAACCAATTTTAGGGTCTGGAAAGGTTTGCACTGTCCCACACATTCTTTCAAATCACTTGGTCTCTCCAGGGATGTGACTTTTTCAGTTGATTTTCTTGTATTTCTCTGAATCTCCCCTGTATTTTCTTCCTTTCTTAGTTTGATATTGAGTCATGAGATTTTGTGGGAGATTTTTAAAAAAAAATCTCATGGAAATTTGTGCACATTTATTTGACCCCTTTATGCAACTATTTGTTTTCCTCATTATGTACAGCATGATTCTGTATATTTTTTTCATTTCTCTATATTATGTGTCATTCACATTTTCAAACATGTTCACTGAATGTTTTTATGAGCAAGTTATTTCTCCAACATGCTCTGATATTTCCAAATTCTTCTCATGGTATGTGTGTCTTTTCTCAAGGATTTTTGGGAACTGTAAAAGCAATACATTTGCTTTCAGAGCGCTTCTTTGCCTTCTAAAGTTTCAAGCCATTTGGGGTTTTTAAAATTAAAGAAATCAGCATTTTAAATAGATTCCAAACACATAAGTAATTAGTGTGGCTGGTAGAGAATTAGTATTATGTACTGTGATCACAGAGCTACTGTAAGCAACCAGACACCTGCATTCCACACCACCTGAAGCTTTCAAACTAGGGATGGTGTGTGTGGAGGTATTGCAAGCGATGTCAACATTTCAAGACAATCTTTTGTCAGTGATAAGTCTTGCCTCGAAATGCAAGGGGTGGTGGAAATATTTTTCCATTGTTTCCCGAATTTTGTGCAAAATGTTTTCCTGCACAAAATGCTGTCTTGATTTTTAAAAGGTTGCAAACAACCCATCCATTTCTATTATCAGGCAACATTTACTACCATCTTAAATTCTGTATCCTTACAGAGACCAGTCCTGAGAATATACAAAGGGCTTTTCTAGACAGGGCAAAAGTCTGTTACAGCTATCAAGTTGAGTGAGGAGATTTCATATGCAGTTGATGTTTTTCCTGCCCAAGTACTGGAGTCTCCTTGCCCCACAGCAGCTCCAACCTCCGTCCATTACCTGGCCCTCCATTCCCACACCACAGCAGATACCTGCTTGGGCATCCTGCGAGCTGCCCAACACATCCACCACTGCTGAGGGTTGCTAACTTCTGAGGTCAGATCAAGGTGCCTAGCAATGATCGCATGGCTGGATGTCTCGTTCTGACTTCAGAGCAAGCAACCTGCACTGACGGTGGACACACCATGCAGCTCAGTGGGATGGTGATGCAGACAGCCACCATGGTGTAGGAATGGAAGCTGGATCTTCCCAGAATATCTGGGATCGATCAATAAAGGAAAGAAGAGAAGCAAAACAAAAGGGAGACAGGAACAAAGTCAGAACATGAATGTAACAGTCAAAGACTAATGAGAATACTTTTCTCGACCTATTGGTCCTGGGAGAAGGCTTTGCTGGCCTCTCATTGGAGAGACCAGAAATTTAAATAAAAACGGCACACTTCTGCGGCTGTTAGCAAGGAGTGGGCGGGGCTTAGCCTGCTTGAGGCTCTCCTGATTGATTTCCCTGTCACTTGCCTTGATCACTGGCCCACCCTCCCGCCTCGACATCAGTGTGAAAATTAATTCTGGTCGCCTCGGGGCCGGGTAGGAATTTTCTCCCCTTTCCAAGGTTTTTTTCGCCTACCCCACACTGTTGGTTGAGGACTTTGACAATTGGCATGGGTGTGGTCATAAACAGGTTCCACGCATGGGCGGGGGGAGATAGACGTTTCAGTGAACACCTCACCACCCTCCTAAAGGGTGAAGGTGGGTCTCTGGAACTGAGGTTTACGTCTTGAGACTAAACACGAAGGGAAAGAGACTTGCCTTGGGGCTGGCCTGAGATTTAAACCCTCACTTAAGTCTTGAGAGTTAAGTGGGGGAGTCTTGGGTTGGCCTTCCGGATGAGGGCCGGCCAGGAAACAACCCAATTATGGATTGCCCTTGGGGCTCAGGTGTTTTCACCCTTTGGAAGCTGGGGAATTGGTCTTGGAGCATACCATCTACCAGCTGTTCCTACACAAGGTTCTCCCCCCTGGACTTGCAGTTCTCAAAGAAATAAAATTAAATAGGTTGAGTTTTAATAAAGTTGCCCATTTTACAACCCAGTTCTCTGTGTCTGATCTCGTTATTCAATGAGTTGGTCAGCAAAAGACAAATACAATTACTACAATGACCAATGCAAAGAAATAGAAGACAATGACAAGAAAGAAAGAACGACAGACCTTTTCCACAAGATCCAGGAAATTAAAGGGACATTCAAACCAAGGACCAGGATGCCCTATGATAACCCAAATAACATCATTCAAGACCAGGAGGGAATTAAAAAAAACATTGGAGGCAATACACAGAAAAGCTATACAAAAGAGATGAAAAATGAAGGACTCATGGAACGAAGAGCGATATGAAAATGAACCACAAATTGTAAAAAGTGAGGTAGAAGCTGTAATAAGAGAAATGGGCGAAAACAAATCACCAGAAACAGATGAAATTCCAGTTGAACTAGTACAACTCACACTGATGGAATCAACACCATTCTTAACCAACATATGTCAACAGATCTGGAAAATAAAATGGTTGCCAACAGATTGGAAATGATCAATTTACAAAACAGCATCAAACAGCTTCATTTATATGCTGCTTCATACAGAACTAACAGTGTCTAAGTGGTTTACAACTGTAAGCTAATTGCCCCCAACAAGCTCGGTACTCATTTTAGCCAGCTTGGAAGGATACAACCCTGAGTCGAGCTTGAGCCTTTTTGCTGGTATTGAACTCACAATCTTACGGTTTTGAGTGAGTGGCTACAGTACAGGTATTTAACCACTGCGCCACCAGGGCTCCACAAGACAGGAGACACAAAAGACTGCAGCAAGCATAGGATCATGGTGCTACTCTCCCACACAAGCACAACCATGCTCAAAATTCTGCAACATAGACTCCAACCATACAAGTAGGGAGAAATTCCAGAGGTCCGAGCAGGGATCAGAAGAGGAAGAGTCACTAGGGACCACATTGCAAACATACGTTGGCTAATGGAGTGCACCAAGGAATTCCAAAAGAAAATCAGCATGTGCTTTATAGACCATAGCAATGGCTTTGAAGGCTATGGAATACACTTATAGACATGGGAGTGTCAACACAGCTAATAATACTGGTGAGGAAACTATACTCGGGATTAGAGGCAACAGTTAGAACAGAACACAGGCCCTTATCACACGACGAGTTTTTCAACTCCAATCCAAAGCCACTCTGGGTCCAACCATGAGAATTCATGTTATAATGTGATAGATTATCACATGTGATTGCTTTCTATGGGGAGTCGTTCCAAGCCGGATCCAAAGTCAATCCAAACTGACTCCTGATGTAGGTGAATTTGGTGATACTAGTGAATTCACAAATCGTTTTCCAAGGTCGATTCAAATCCAATTCAAATTGCTCTTGGTGTGGAATGCAACTTTGCTTCTGTCCTGGTACACCCCCCACAAACCTCCAAGGTGGCAAATGTCCCATGATGCGGTGCTGCAATTTTGCCCCATTTCCTTCCGGTATGTTGCTGGGGTAAGGCAGAGAGATTGGGGAGGGGCGGTTATGTTCATATTAAACGTTTTAAAGTTATAACATGAACAGGGCAGGACCATGCTTTTCAACTCGACCTCCCACCCTGGTCTGCAATCAAGGGGTTTCCCAAGTTTTTCTTCCATCTCTTGTTATTATATATATAGGCGAGGACACAGGACACATTCGGAGGAAGTAGGGGGCATGTAGGGAAGGCTGACACAGAGAACATAGGGCACATTCAGAGGAAGCATGGGGGCATGTAGGAAAGGCTGACATGGAGGACACAGGACACATTCAGAGGAAGCAAGGAGGCATGTAGGGAAGGCTGACATGGAGGACACAGGACACATTTGGAGGAAGCAGGGGGCATATAGCAAAGGATGACATGGAGGACACAGGACACATTTGGAGAAAGCAGGGGGCATGTAGGGAAGGCTGACATGGAGGACACAGGACAGACACATCTGGAGGAAGCAGGGGGCATATAGGGAAGGCTGACATGGAGGACACAGGACACATTCAGAGGAAGTAGGGGGCATGTAGGCAAGGCTGACACGGAGGACACAGGATACATTCGGATGTTTCAGGGAGGCATGGAGGGACTGACATGGAAGAAACATTCAGATGTGGCTGTATGTATACTCAAGACCACACATGGCGGGAGTTGTGGGCATTGCTAAATTGTTGAAATAGAGTAAAAAATACAATAAAATAGAAAGGAAGAAGAAATGTGCAGCTATCATTCACGTGAGGCTAGCATTCACATGAAAATAGAACCAGGAAGTGGCCCCCATCTTCACCCCGGAAGTGCAAAGGTTCACGATACATTCACACCCTCACTGAGCATGAGCAAGGGTACCAATTCAAATTGGTGAATCCACATGGTATGAACTGGTGTGGTAATTTATTTTTTACTCACTCCACTTTGCCTCAGGAATGACCACAATTTAGCTCTTCACATGTAATAAATAATCACATGAATTGCCTGGATTTGAATTGACTCTGCTTCCCCTTCCCTTTGGACTGGCTTTGGATTGGAGTTCCAATTTTCATGTGTGATAAGGCCACAGAGAAACAGAATGGTTCCCAGCTGGCAAAGGATGCATCCTGTCACCCTATCTTTTCAATTTGTTTGCAGAACATCTTATATGAAGAGCAGGCTTGGACACAGAAGAAGGAGGAATGAAAATAGGAGAAAAGAACATCAGCAATCTAAGATATGTGGACAGCACCATACTATTAGCAGAAAACACTGAAGACCTAGATTAACTACTGAGAATGGTCAAGGAACAAAGTGTGAAGGCAAGCTTACTGCTGAACACAAAGAAAACAAAAAATAATGACCATGGAGGATCTTCACAAGTTTAATGTAGATAATGAGGAAATAGAAATAGTAAAGGAGTTCCTATACCTGGGATCAAACATATATCAGAATGGAGACTGCCATCAAGAAATCAGAAGAAGGCTAAGAATGAGGAGGGCAGCTATAAGAGGTCTTTAAGCAGAGGCTGGATGGCCATCTGTCAGGGATGCTATGATTGTGAGTTCCTGCATGGTAGGGGGCTGGACTGGATGGCTTTGTGGTCTCTTCCAACTCTAAGATTCTATGATTCTATGAAGATTTTCAGACCAGCGCTTATCATGGGGTAAGCGCTGGTAAAATGCCGCTAAAACAATTAGAACGTGTGTGTGTGTGTGTGTGAAAGTCTGATGCACTTCCTAAATGTCAGGGAATTGCCAGATCCCCTCCAGAGTCCCTGATTCGTTCAGGGAGAAGCAATTTCCTATGAACGCAAAGTTTCTGTTGAAAGGAAATTGTTGCTCCCTGAACAATTCAGGGACACTGGAGGGGAGTCAACGATTCCCTGATGTTTAGGAAGCATGTCTGGCTTTCACACACAAACATTTCCTAAATGTTTTAGCAGTGTTTTACCAGCGCTTAAGCTCTGGTCTGAAAATTCTTCTATAAGTCTATGAAAGAACTAGAAAAGTTCATAAAGAGCAAAGATATACAACTAAGCACAAAAGTTAGAATCATACACGGAATTGTATTACCCATTACCATGTATGGGTGTGAGAGCTGGACAATTAAGAAAATGGACAAAAAGAAAATAAATTCATTTGAGATGTGGTGCTAAAGAAGAGAACTGAGGATAACATGGACAGAAAAAAAAAAAAAGATGGGTCTTAGAGCAGATCAAGTCTGAAATTTCCCTGGAGGCAAAGATGACTAAACTGAGGTTGTCATAATTTGGTCACATCATGAGAAGACAAGACTCATTAGAGAAGACAATAATGTTGAGTAAAGTGGAAGGAATTAGGAAAAGATGAAGACGATATGTAGATGTATGGACTCAATTAAGGAGGTCACAGGTATGAATCTGCAGAAACTGGGAAGAGTAGTGGAGGATAGGAGGTCCATGAGTCAAAATCAACTTGAGAGTGGTTAACAACAACAACAACAACAACAACGTCTCCTCCCTATTAATTGCTCGTGAACTGTGTAGCCTCATCCAACATGTGGCATCTGTCCAAGAGGGTGTATTATGGTATTCTATATATTATGTACTGTATATAACACAAATGACACAAAAACATACAAGCCTTCAGGGTCTTTGGAAATCTACAACAGGAAATCTAGAACAGGTATTAAAGTAAATCCATAAAGCAGATAGTTTGAAGCATTTGGCCAGATATTGTTATAGGCATGATGTATGTAGTTGAGCTCAGTCTCAAGTTTCATACTGAACTAATCACCGGTTGGTGTGTAGATATCAGTTTACTCCTAACAATTCACACTGGGATGGAAAAAAAATGGTGGGTCTAAAAACACAAAAATGGTGGTAGGTTTGGACTTTACTACTTAACTCACATAAAATATACAGGTTCATAAAGTGTCACGGGGCAGTAGTATGGAGGAACAATACATACCCTACCATCTAGTCTGATGAACAATTCTGGAAAACCCAAAAGCTTGAAATATCACAGAGGGAAATAAGTTCAAATTCTCAAGAAAATATGCTACTCCTCATGATTTTCTAAAAATATACTGGCATCTCTTGGCTACTTGGAAAGACAATATAATTTCTTCCAACACAAATTTAGGAATACTTGAATAGATTTGTGTATTAAGATGATTTGTGGTTTTGGCTGGTGTGTGGCTGGCATGAAACTAAAACCTCCAGGAAGTAAGGAATAAATGAAGCTCATTTTTTTTAGATTTAAAGCAGATTTTATTCTTCAAAATCAAACGCAAATTGACATAAAGAAAGAACTTAAGACATTAGCCAGTATTTTTAACTTCTTTTCTTATAACACAATCTCTAATGACAAGTTTTCTTTATCTATTTCAGAGCTGCAGTCATCTTAGATATTACTAACAGTCTTGGAGAATTCTCTTGATTAATCTCTTTCAATACACTTGTCTGGCTAACCTTCTCACTTGCCCATATTTTGTAAGCTACATTGTCTTTTGAAATAATCTTTTCAACTCTGCATCTGACAGTGCAATTGTTTGGGCATTAATAATAATCTCTTTGAGAAATGCCTTTAATGATAACATATCTTCATAATGGCCCATTGCTCTTTGAAATTTCTATCTCAAGTGTAATCTTGCAGAATATATCCCTTACCATCTTTGCTGTCTGAACTAATTGCTCTCTGTTTAGAATTCCTGTGATGCCTAAGTGTTTTTTCTGTGCCTTATAATATGCTACGCTTTGGAGAGGCACATCTGTAGCAAGATACAATTATTGGAGTTGGGGGACACAGATGTAGAACAACAGTTTACCTTGTGATCCATCTGAGGCATAGACTGAAATGTAAAGAAAAGAAGAGTTCCTCTCCCCATCTTTTTATTGTGAGTTATCATCTTAATGTTTGTGATGCAAGAATTCCAGTGGCAAAATCTAAGTTACCCATAATGTCATAGTGATTCATTTAATTGGTAGAATGTTATTTACACACTGTACTTATTCATGTTGACTGCATAAACAGCTTTAGGCCAGATTCCTTGATTGGGTTTCTCCTCCTAAATCTACCTAAACAGACTGTAAACTCAGCATCTGTCATTGTCCTCTAGGTCCCTCTTCCAAATGAGATGTGGTGGGTGAAAAAGTGGATGTAGGGAGGGCTTTTGAATGGGGATATACTGTTTCTGGAATGGCCTCTCAACATAGACTCACCTTGTACTTTTATTATATTTCCCACCCATTTGCCACCTTGTCCTGTAAAATGATTGGTCATTGGGCAGTCTATCAGTGTATCATTGGGCAGTCAAATAATAAGTGGATTATGTCCTTGCATTAAACCACCAGGTGTAAATTTACAGCACTTTATAAATAAAGGATAATAATAATAATAATAATAATAATAATAATAATAATAATATTCCCCAGGGAGGTCTCTGAATATACTTGGGGCTTTGGAATAGGATGCTAATCCCAATTTGAATTTATTTTTTTAATTGAGGAAACATCTTGTATTCCCTTAGCTCTCCAAATGCTTAAATTACTAAAGATAATAATAATAATAATAGATATTCTACCCCTCTCTTTCTTGATTTCATTCTTTCATTAATTTTGAAAAGAGGTGATCCTAAAGAGTATGTGCATTAAAAGTAATATATAAATACTGCCCATTTAGAAAAGGGTATTGAAAGATCATTGAGTGCAGTTGTACTCATGTTCTGCTGATGGACTTCCCATACACAACCAATTGTCCAGTGGGGATATAATGCAGGACTAGAGAGGCTTATGGTGTGATCCAACTTGATGCTTCTTATGTTCAGGGAAAAGGGTGTTGGGGATGAATGACAAAGGATTTACAGATGGGTAGGGACATGTTGGTCATTTGTAGATTAGTTTAAAATTCAGATGGGAAGTAGTATGCGAGTCTCAGTACCTGAGTAGTAATTTCATTTTAGAAGTGAATGTGTTGGCTACTTTATAGCATGGAAAATCCACAAACACCACCAGAATTATTTCCTATATCAGAAACAACAAGTCCACCAATGTGATCTCACTTTATGACATGTTGACAGGAAGATTTGCAAGTAAGCATTTCCCAGAATTCCTGGGGACTTTGTGTTTGAGACTGAGGGACAAACTTCCCTTTCTTTCTTGATGTGACTTACCACTATGACATTCCTACCTTTGGAAGGGAGAAAAGCTATCCCTCTGCCTTCCTTTCCTCTTTGTATCAGAGAACCATAGGGTTGGAAGACACCATGAGGATCATCGTGTCCAACTCCCCACTAGGCAGGAATACACAAGTAATGTTTAGGTGAAATATCTTTTTCTGTAGTTTGACTCCATTGCTTCATGTCCTAGGAGCTCATCGTATGGAGAAATATTCCCAATATAGATGCAGGATTGAAAATTCAAAACTGGGTGTTCTCACATACACTGGCATCCAGGCAAGTGCAGCCTGGATGCAGCCCAGACCCCAGCCGCGCTTCTTCTGTGGCTTTCCAAAAACCAGAACTTGCCATTTTTGAAATTTTCCTGGATAAATGGGGCTGGGGTCCAGGCTGCATCTGGGTCACACTCGTCCAGCTGCCAGCACATATGCTAACACCCAGTTTTGAGTTTTCAATCCCATAACATAACAGAAACATAAGTCTGGTGAGCTCTCTCACACACACACACACGAGAGGCATGCACATATGAAATGTACACATTGTGACACTCTGTCCATGAAATTTTATTGTTGCATTAGTATAAATTACAAAAATTAGAAATCTGTCATATTTTATAAGATGTTTTTACAAAGAGATCTATAAACATCATAATAAAGATCAATTGCATAGCCTTATCATGTTAGTCACAGTCATTTATGCTGATGTTTGAAATGTTTCTGTAAACTAGAACAAAAAATAATCTGATTCCTATCATACAGATCCCCTGCTATAATTAATCTTTTAAAAATATTTTCTTCTAGCTATTGCCTTTCTTGCACTTCAATAAAATAAAAGTTTATCTCTCTTTCATATTTGTCTAATTCTATGGCTAAAGCAGCATTCTAGATTTGTCCAGAATTGTCACAGACAATGCTTTTTATAAAAATAAAAATAGATGCTTTATTACAAATATTGTGTACAATCAAGGCACATCCATTTTTTTTTTATTTATGTGTTGCCACCATATAAAAAATACAATGCAAAAGCCATGTGTTCTTTAGCCATGAGAATGTTCTTGTGTTATTGGTTTTTCATAAATGGTTAAGTAGCTGTCATCCATTTCACTTGGTTTAATTTGTAGATCAGGTAAACTTTGCCATTGAGGTCAACCTGTAGTATCTGAATACAGGGGGTTCAAAGAGAAAAAGAGGGTGTTATTTAATCCTAATTTTTGAAAACCGTATGAAAAAATATGACAAATGCATATTTAATGTCACATAAGGGTTCATTATAGAGTGAGAGTTGTCAGAGTTATGCCAGGAACAAGATCGAAAAGACCAACAAATATGAATGCTTGCATGTGTCATGTGTTATATGTAACCAGTACTTTCTTGGAGATATATGAGTGGAAATTTTATCTTTTTTTTTTTAAAATGCCAGTGTCTTCATATTGGAGAGGGGAGGAAAAATGGGGGCTAAGATTCTAAATCATGGTCTATGTGGCATAATTTTACAAATCCTTACTTGCATTGCAAAAATTCAACAAAACATTGTTGATGAATTGCAAAGATACATACCAAAGGTGCTCTAATGTGTACCAGGATATTTCTGATGTGTATTGGACACTTCTGATACACACTGAGCATGTGTAATGCACACTGGATGCTTCTGATCCAAACTAGGCTCATCTGGTGCACATTGGACACTTCTTTTATTTATAAAACTTAACAGGCTTTTTTTCTTTGCTGGACTCTATCTGTGTATTTGTGTAGATGTAGGACTGATGTTTTTATGTTTCTATCTCACCAATTTTATTGTTCTGCTTGTAATATTTGGTGTTTTGGGGGGCTGTTTTGCCTCCATAGAAGTCATTATTTATTTAAATCATTTTTACCCAGCTGTTCCACTAAAAATGCTTATAAATATTATTATTTAAATAATAAGCTGTCCTTTTGTTTCTGGCTTTTACTGTAAAAAAACAACAACAGAAACACAGAAAAAATAGACTAGAAGGGAATGTTCAAGCTCAGGCAGTAGTATTAAATGTTTTTATATAGCACACTGTTTTAAATAACTGTTATTAGAATTACTGTTGTATTGCTGATTTGTATATTTTGATTGTAAACCCACTTCGATCTGTCAGGAGAGGCGGGAAAACAAATAAAACATTATTATTATTATTATTATTATTATTATTATTATTATTATTATTATTATTATTATTTTATTATAAAATAATATTTCCACTTCAAAACAAATGCACCTCCTGCTGTAGGAGGATTAACATTCAAAAAGATACACTTCAGAGGGCCTCCAAGAGATAAAGTTTTAACTTGCTCTTCCTCACAACAAAGTTAATTCTGATGGCCTCTGAAGGGACAGAAAAACCAAGCCCAGATGGTGGAAGCTATCTTTTCCATAATTTATTTCCTGTGTCTGTTAAGAACTAATAATGGACCAACCCATCTAATAATAAAAATTTGCTTGAAATAAACACATTTTATATAAAAGGAGGACCATCTCATTTTAACTATTTCATTTAAAAAAAAACCTAAAATGCAAACTCTACTGCAAAGTTTGATCAACATTTCCTACAAAATGGAGGGCTGCTGCTTCACAAGTGGCAGGTTCTTAATAGATGGATTCATAACAGATGGATGTGCAATCTGGAGTTACACATCCATAACTGTGTGATATTTACAATCCCTATGTATTCCTTAGTTTAGGGGGGATGTAGGGACCATGAACACTCCCCAATTCCCACATACTGAAAAGCAGTCATTGTAATTGATTGGGGTCTGTTTCCCTGTCATTCCCCCTCCCCCTGTTACACAAACACATACACAAGTAATCTCTAGTGCAAGGAGTAATTGTGAGAAAGATCCTTCTTCTGCTTGTTACAAGAATTGCTCAAAGGACAGGGTGGGAATGCCAGTCAGCTGTTCCTGAATGACAGGGATCAGTCTAGAATTGTGGGGGTCAGACTAGAATTCAATGTGTAGCTACATAACTATGGTGATTGTATATTCATAATTTCCCCAAAGCATTCTGGCTCAGCTTTTTTTGTGGGGAGTGCAGGTGGCAGGGTGGAGCCTTCTAAGTTATCCTGGGGGAGGTTATATGCCCTTTAAAGGTACAAGTAAATTTTTTCCCTTTGACAAGGTTGTCAAGTCTTGTCTGACTGCTCATCTCTGTTACTAAGCCAAAGAGCCAGCATTGTCAAAGACAACTCTGTGATCATGACAGCCCAAAACACTGTTACCTTCCCAATGAAGTGGTACCTATTTATCTGCTTGTACGTTTACATGCTTTTGAACTGCTAGGTTGGCAGATGCTGGGACTAAGTGATGGGAGCTCATTTCAGAGGAGTGTAACCCCATCTAGCACAGGTTAAATCACTATCTCCAGATCTGACTTTTGACTGACCAGGAGGACCTCTGTCTTCTCTACATTAAGCTTCAGTTTGTTTGCCTTTATCCAGTCCAGTACAGATGTCCAGGAACAGCTTCCTTAGAATTAGGTAGAAAGAAGTGCTAGAGCTGGGTATCACCAGCATACTGCTGATACCTGACTCCAAAACTCTGAACAACCTCTCCCACCAGTTTTATGTAGATGCTAAATAGCACAGGGGACAAGCCTGAACTTTGAGGGACTCCACAGAGCATATTGATGAAGGGGTCAAACAGGAATCCCACAGCACCAACATATGAGATGCCCTCCAAGAAGGATGGGCACCAATATAGAAAAGTACCTCTAAGCTCCATCCCAGACTCAGAGGAATACAATTGCCTATGGTACTGAAAGCCACTAAAAGGTCCAGCAGAACTAACAGGGACTGACTCCCTCTGTCCAAGAACCAAAACTGTCTCTGTCTCATAACCAGATCTGAAACTCATCTGAAATGTATCTAGATAATCTGTCTCATCCAGGAACCCCTGGAGTTGAGAAGTCACCACATGGTCAAAAAAACTTGCCACAAATGGAGGGTTGGAGACTAGCCTATAGTTATCTAATATACTGATTGAGCAAATGACATATGACTATGTAGAAATGATGCTCTCAATTAAAAAGAAAATAGTGTGTCATAGGTAGAACAGAGATAACAGCCTATGTAGTATAATGATACAAGTGTTGGACCTGGACTTTAGGCAACATGGTTCAAATACTTGCTCAGCCATAGAAATCCACTGAGTGATCTTGGGCAAGCTATATTCTCTCAACCTAAGAGGAAGCCAATAGCAACTTGTCTCTGAATGTATCTTGTAAAGAAAATCCTAAAACAGGATCATCATGGCATCAACCTGAAGTCAAATAACAACAACAAATATGCACGTCTCTCAGTCTTGATTTCATTACATTTCTCTAAATGCCACCTGCATTTCTGCTCTTCCTTGTTTTGTATCAGTCTGAAAGATCTGTCATACTGAAAATTCTATACTAATGTCCAAATTTATGTTTTAATGTAATATTTTTTTCCAATTTATGAAAAAAAACATTATGCAGATTTATTTTTAAAAATACTTTATACATGTTTAGTCAGTTGTTTTTTTTAAATGGACATTTAATTTATCAGAAATGTTCCATAAGGTTTGAAAATCTGAGAATTCTGAAGGCAAGGTTGATTACTTGTCACAGCAATCCTCAGGAGATGTGAAAAGGGTAGTTTCACAGAGACTGTTGAACCCAACTGAGTGCTTTCCATCTCTACTTTTTATTTTATTTAATTTTCTGTATTTTTATTGCTGTAACCTGCCTGGATTCCTTGTGATTGGGTGGGCTATAAATTATTATTATTATTATTATTATTATTATTATTATTATTATTATTATTATTATTATTGAGTTCCTAGCATAGAGAAGGCATAAGTTTTTATTATCAGTTGTAGCTAAACAAAGAATAATAATAGCTTGGCACAAAATTCACGTTTTCTCCAATCTGTGGTAATTTTCAGTATAAAATACTAGTAGTTTTGTTATTGTGCCATTTTATTCCAGAAGCTTGACAGGACAGCACTGGATTACATTAGGAAAGAGGGTACAAAGCAATGTAACTCATTCTGTTTGATTTGTGAACAATTCTATAGTGTATTATAAGGTAAAATTATGCAAGACGGAAGGCAGAAATGGGACAAGGATAACAAGGAAAGGATAGTCATCCAAAAGTTCAAAGGTAGGCAGATGATCAAAGGTTAAACATGAGAAAAGAAATTATTCTATTCAAGTTGAAGTTAGGACATTGTAACCCAAATAAATGTTTAGCTTTAATTAAAACTCTTGGAAACAGACTTTTCTGTGCCAAGAAAAAGTTCTCAAAGTCAGAACTTAGATTTGTTTCCTCCCCACCCTCCAGCTTCAAATACAAGATATCGAAAGAAGGAGATTTAGCAATCACTATAGTCAGGGATATCTCAATTTCATTGAAAAAATGTTGCTTGTTATAAAAAGGAGAGGGCAGGGAAGATAAGATACCTTTCAAATTACCACATGGAGATGTGGAATGAAAATATTTTAGCTTTCTAAAGCTGGTGGGGAAAAGATGGAAAAAGTAGAAACTTAAAAGCATTTCCTCCATATGGATAACAGCAGAAGGTCAGTAGAAAAAGGAAGACGACCGGCAGCGAAAATGAGAAAAGGAAGAGCTAGGAGAGAGATTAGCTCAATGTGAGATGCATTTTATTAGAGGTGGGAAATGAGAGCCAGGGGCTCTCAGAAATTACTGATACATACTTTCAGTTTTGTTGAGCAGCAATTAGTTCACTGATATTGGAAGATACTGAATAATGACACAAATAAAGGCAGCGAGGGAGGGGGGAATGAAGGCAATGCAAGAAGGCAAAAAAAAAAAAAAAAAAGAGCAGCATTTTCATCACTTTACTTTCAGGAGAACTGATAAATAGCTCTCTTCTTTGGAACACAATGCTGGCTGCCATTACTCTCAATTTTTACTACAGAGGTTTGACAGGACCAGCACATTTTCTTATCTCCAGTTGTGGAAGGATTTCCTCTTTACCAGAAAAATAGTTAGGATGCAGCAATAGAGACTGAAGAGATGATAAAATTAGTCTCTCACTCCATGGCTAGGGTGGTGCCTGTGTGGTGAGCACTGGACTATGACTGGAGTTCAGGGTTCAAATCCTACTGGGCCATAGAAACCCACCGGATGACTTTGGGAAATTAGTGCTCTCTCAGCCTCAGAGGCAAAGGCAAGCCCTCTCTGTCAAGAAAACCCCATTATAGTTTCGCCTAAGGGTTGCTATAAGTCAAAAACACCTTGCAGGTACACAACAATAACACACCAGATCCTCATTCATACCACACAATTATAGTGCTATAATCTACTTTAATTGTCATGGTTAAAGTCTGTGGAAATCTAGAGTTTGTGGTTTCATGAGATAGTATTGATCTTTGGCTGTGAGTTATTTATTTTTTTAAAAAAATACTCACACTCAACTGCTTTTTTGAAAACTGCAGAAAGGAGCAAAGACAGAAGAAAATTTATCCAGCAGACCTTTACATTCATAATCATGAGCCCACTACTGAAAGATACACCTACTTCTAAAACTCAATGATGGACACTGCATCTAATATCAGCATTGCTTTTCACCAATAATTCCAGTATTTGACCTACCTGACTTGATGGATCATACTGAGATCCAGCAGCTTCTGTTGTCCCATCATAAGTAATAGTAACACTACTAACTGGGGCTGTAATTCCCCAGATGTGCAGATAACCAATTCTCAAAGCAACAGAGTCAGTTAAATAGTTGTTGTGGACTACAGAGACATTCAGTGTATTCTGAAAAGGGACAAAGATAGTAAATGTTTGTAATAAAAATTTAGACACAAGCTTAATAAACTTCCAGCAAATTACAGAGTTTATCACATGGACTTTAAAACTGGATCAAGTATCCTGGGCTGAACTGGGACGTGGGGATGGAGGTGGGGGTTATTGCATGCTAATTCACCACCCACCATCAGCCCGGGTCCCAGCTGTGCTCCGCCAGCACTTTTTAGAAGCCAGAAAGTGTCCAACGTCTAAAAAGTGCTGGCGAAGTGTGACTGGGACCCAGCCTGGACCCAGGATGATGGCGGGCGGCAATTAGGACGTGGTTTAGCATGTGATAATCCTCCATCCTATGTCCCAGGACACTTGATCTAGTTTAAAAGTCCATGTGATAAGCTCCTATATTAAGTCAGTTTGACTTTTAACCCAACCTTTAACCCAAATTCTCACCTTTATTTTCATCATGCAGTCATCACATATATCAAGTGAAGATATCAAGTGAGCATGAAACCTAGCTGTGCAGAATTAATGCAGTTTGACACCACTTTAATTGCCCTGGCTCAGTGCTATGGAATTGTGGGAATTGTAATTTGTTATGGCACCAGAGCTCTCTGACAGAGAAGACTAAATATCTCACGAAACTATAAAACTCAAAATTCCATAGCATTGAGTTATGACAGTTAAAGTGGTGTCAAACTGCATTAATTCTGAAATGTAGATGCAGCCCTAATGCAGCACTACAGCCTGGTATTTTCATATGAATTGCAATTAATGGCCAACATCTACTTCCAACAAAATGTGTTACTCATTTTGCACAGCAAACTACCATGCCATACTGCTTCTTTTGAAATATTCTTCATTTTTTCAAAACAAATTTGCCATGGCAAAGGGAATTCTTCTGCAAAAGAAACACACATTCAAAGTTTAGGCATTAATTTTCAGCCACAAAATGGGGCAGCATGGGCAGGAAAATGAATAGCCCTTGCATCTGTGACAAGGGCTCACTCTTGATCTATCACATATTTGAAGTCCAGAGAAATGATGTGAAAAATGATTTTACCATGCAGCATAGCATTCACAAAAATAAAGGATGTTTAGGAAACTTCTTATAAAAATACATATCTTCCCTTAAATAATTTGAAGGAAATGGTTAATGTACATACCTCAGATACTTGAAATCTTGAGAAATAGTAGTTGCCATTTTCATATGCATCTGTAAAAGAAAAGCATAATATATATTTTTTATTTGTCTTCCAGATAATAGGCTAAAATTTTAGCATGGGTGAGAAGTAGCACAAGTGAGTCTAGGATTCCCAAGAAAAGCCAGGGCTTGGCTGTGGGTACAGCCACAGATTTTCCAAATCCCTCACTTAAGCAGAGAGGCTAAAGTTTTGACCCTGAAATTATTGCTAGATCATGTTTTTGGCTCAAAAGATGAACATCCAAGACAGGCTGAAGGCCTGAGTCCATGGTGCTCAAACTCTAGTGTTGTACTGGGATCTTAAGTGTAGTACTGGAATCTATGAACCCAATCTATGAAAATTAAGAAGGTGCACATTTTACACAATGTGTAAAATATGACAATGATGGAAATAATGTATTTTGACATGATTTTAATAAATAATTTTTAAAAGAAAAAAAAAAGAAAATTAAGAAGGTGCACTGCCCATAAAATACTTTTTTAAAAAGATGCTATAGTTTTACACCAGGCTCCCTGTTTCCCTACCTGAAAAATTGCAAAAATACCTCCATTCTGTTCTGTTATTGAATGGGAATGCCTCAGGGTGTCTATTTAATTAAGGATCCATTGTCTACTGGGAAAACACCCTCACCTTGGGTGGTTTTCATTTGCATTTGCTGAGTCTTGATTTTGGTCTTTTTTCAGGACTGGTAGGCAAACTTTGGACCCATACAGACAGGCCAAAATAAAGCTGCTTTGGGTCACTTTGGAGGTATGCTGTTTCAATGATGCATGTGTCTTAAGAGTCTGGGAGCTGCGCCAAAGCTGTGCTCGAGTTCTTAGGACTGGGACGTGGCTTTGGCGCAGCTTCTGGACTCTTAGGACACATGCATCATTGAAACAGCATACCTCCAAAGTGACCCGAAGCAGCTTTATTTTGGCCTGTCTGTATGGGGCCTCTGTTTATATTAAGGGTTTCTTCTTTCTTGTTGAAGTTGTCCAGGTGTTTATAGATTTCAATGGCTTCCTTGTGCATTCTGACCTGATAGTTGTTGGCATGTTCCAGAATTTCAGTTCATATTTCATAACACATTTTAGTTGGCATATATTTTCATGAGGTTAAGCCCAGTTTTTCAGATGCATTGGGGGGGGGGGGGAAGAGCTTCAGTTCATGAAAGTTTATCGGAAATAAGTCTTGTTAGTCTTTAAGGTGCCTCAAAATTCCTTTTTATTAAACAAGTTGTAATTAATAAATTTTAAATGACAAGGTTGTTATATACTTTATTACATTAAACTATCAGAATTTAGCTGAAAGGATGGAACCTCATCATAAACCAAATAAAGTAAATAGGTGTGGCCAGCTACTTGTTGTTGATCTTCTAGCCACAGTTAGAAAACCAGGAACATTACATCTATGCTAGGCCAAAATAGCTTTCTAGCCTTTTAATCACATTAATTCTTCCTAATGTTTTTTCCTCTCTTCTAATATTGCAAGACTGTATAACTACCCCTAAAGTTTTGTTTGAGCTCCAGAATTCTCACATTGACTTTCAAAGCATTAATGGACAGAATATGTGTGATCTGGACAGCAGAATGACAAATCTGGGTGAAATTCATGATTTACATGTAAATCTTGATTTACATGTTTAGCTGACAAATAAGCTAGCTATTGAATTCACTGTAGGAAGAAAAAGAAAATAAAAATGATAATTGATATAGTGAACCAATTAAGGATAACTGGGAAACAGAAAACATGGGAAATAACAAATGAGACGAATGTTTGGGAAAGAAAGAAAGAAGATAAAGAAAGAACATTAGAATGTTTGAGAAGACTCATAGAGATGTCTTCTCTCATTGTTTAAGATGACAAATATGTAGGTAAGATAGACGGTAATGTATGTGCTTTGTGTTTAAATTGTTATTGTGATTTCAATGTTGTGCTATGATTATTGATTTGAATCCCAGATAATTTAATGACCAGTGGGAATATCTTTTTGTTCAAAGGCTGCATTCAACTTCATGGAAATTCTTGGGGGTGTACCATCATGTTTTAGTGCAAAACATTAATTGCTCATAACTGAGCCATTAAGAGAGGCATTCCAGCATTATAGAATGGGGAAATAGCTTTTCAAAAACTGAAGGAAGCATCAAATGATTGTGTCATAAGTATGGTGTGAGTCCTTTTGTGAAAGCTCAAATGCCAAGCCTGTGATTCTAGAAGGGATAGATTCAGCTTCAAGGCCCCATTTTTTTTTCCTGGGCTAGTCAATGTCTTTTAACCTACCTCTTTATCTTATGAGAAGGAAATGGGTTAATGCAACCCTGAAATCTACTGAGGAAGAATGAGAGACAAATTTAATAAGTAGAAACCAGTGTTTGACCCTTTCTCTGTCTAGCAAGACACTCACCAATACTAATTCCGTCATCCCAGTAAAGTTGTCCTTGAGCGACCCCATTATCGTCCAAAGCAACAGTAAGGCCCATGGGATTTTGTCGGCTGGAAGGAAAATATATATAAAAAAACTTTATAAAAAAAGAAAAAGTTGCAGTCTCAAAGACTATTCTTTCAAGACACTAGAAATATGGTTTTAATCTCAGCATATGAGGTAAACAATTATTCAGTACAGATAAAGAGACTATGTATGTAAGGACAATTAATACATGGACCTCAAGGGCCACACTCAGGACTTTAAAATCTTTATCTTAAAACTTGGGAATTTTAGAGTAAGAAAAATTGTTTCAATATCAACATTCTTTTTAAAAATATTCATTTTTATTTGAATAGGGAAAAAAAAAAGGAAATGAAGCATACCAGATTACTATTAGAAATACAGCAACACACCTAAATCAATAAGATCTCAAGAACAAAGTACTTACTTAACACTTAACAAAATTAGGTATTATTTAAACAATACCAAATAAATAGCAAAACGGGTATTACTTAATAAAACAGTGTATCTTAAAAACTGATATAATAATAATAATAATAATAATAATAATAATAATAATAACAACAACAACAACAACTTTATTACGGCCATTTGGCCAGCACAAAAACTGATATAAAATTGTACTAATAAAAATCTTTTTAACAATTTGGAAACATTTTCTAGATATGTTTACTGTGGAACTGTATCTATTCCCTATTTTTATTCGTTTTAGTTAGAAATAAAGGACTCAGGATTCTTAACAGTGCAATCTTCTGTCTACCCATACATCAGCCCCACTGAATTCAATGGGACTTATTCCCAGATAGAAGTGAATAGGATTAGATTACTTCCTGGGAAAGCTCCCCTCCCCCAAGCCAGTAAAACCAGTGCAGTGGTCTTAACACATTGACTACATAAAGGATGCAATCTGTTCCACTTAGTCCAAAGCATCTACAATCAGCTCATTATAGTATGCTTTGATGATGTGAAGATACAAGGTTTTCACATGCACATGTATCTCCACATCCTGAATAAGGAACTGCCCATGTGCTCTGACTATAAGAGAAATTCGGTGAGCACTTAAAGTCAGTCCATCTCTGAAAGCTAAGCTAGGCCAACATACAAAAAAATCAAGCTGTATGAGATCATTATGAACATCCATCTGAGGTCAGTGGAGAAAGTGCATTATAAAAAGTCTTGGGCAGAAAACATTTCTATGTGCCAAACCAGCTATGTTACACTTCTACATGTGCAGGAGCACATGTGCATGAAACTCAAGTCCACATGATGAGAAATTATCCTTACCTAGCATTGGTGGTAATATCAGGCACCTGCCAGGGAATGATATAACCTCCTCGTATATGAAGATTTATATGTTGCAAAGGTGCTTCCAACAACTTGAATTGCTTTCGTACTTTAATATCTGTTCCCTAGAAGAAATTCAAAAGGGTAATCATAGATCTACAACACTGTTATAGTGGTGACAGAAGCTGCATATGTCACATCTGTATGATAACGTCCCTCTCCTCTGCATTTACATCATAAAATTTGAAATGTTTGGGGAATCTCCTTTACTTTCTATCATTTCCTAACATACATGCTAACACAGAGTTGAGGGCTGAGAAAAGAAAATGAAGAGCTGGTGGAAAACTTTCTGCTTGTTTCTGCTTGCAACAGAAACAGGGTTTAGACCCACCCAACCACCCCAAGTGGCTAAAATTTGGAAAGAGGAAATGGTGGGCAAAAAGGGGAAGGGCTAAAGGAGAGCCACTGTGTTGTAGCAGTTAGTGTTAACTTGGACTTGAAAGATCCAGGTTCAAATTCACAATGAGCCACAAAATACACTGGGGGATGTTGACCTAGTCATTCTCTCTCAGCCAAACCTGCCCTGAAGCACTGCTGTGAGAATAAAATTGGGGAGGAGGAAAGCCATGTATGCTTAAGCTCATGGGAGAAAAGGTGGGATAAAAATGTAACAAATACATTCTTCCACTTAACACTAGAACTGAAGCCCTCCTTGCTGCACCTCACAGGAGATGGAGGAAGGAGCAGCTGAGCACTGAAAGCATGGATGAGAAGCACAGTAATTACATCTGCAATTATACCTCTAACAGTATACAACCTCTGGAGACATATGCATCCTATGTGTCCTTAAACTGAAATATTGTGTGCTTAAAAACATTAGTCTTATTTAAACTTGTACCTAACTTCTAAAGCAGGTCTTTGATATGAAGTTACTTTTTTGTGGGGGGGAGAGATATCTTAAGTTGCTTACCGTGTGATAATCATACCACCGTGCATCTGGTATGTAAGCATTCACTGTCACAGCACCCTAGAATTTAATGACCACAATATGGGTGGGGTAGGGGAGAGAGAGAGAAAGAACCAAATATTGAGAGTGCACTTCATTCATGTATTGATAAATTCAGTTATATATAAATGCTAAAGTTATTGGATTGCTTACTTCATCAAGTACAGGACTAATCATCAGTGCTGGCCCCCACAAAAATTGCTTGTAGATATCCCAAGTTGCCTTTTCATTCACAAACCTGATAAACATTAAAGACAAAGATAATATTGAAGAATTATTTAATCTTTGAGATTCACAGCAACAGTACATTATGTACCATCTGTTCTGAAGTGTAATAGTTTATCTTTCTCTCTTTCTCTCAGGGAACAGAAAATGACTTTTTGATATCATGAGATATGCAAATAGAAGATGTATACGTTCCCATTTTAATATATTTGTACAAATGACTCCTGTGAAATGCAAGGAAACTCATCACTTCATTTGGAAAAAAAAGAGGGGGAGGGAGGGAGGGAGGGAGAGGGAATTGTCACAGTTACAGTCTTTGGTGCAGGGCCAAATTCATTTATTTGACTGAAGCTTGATGGGCTCATTAAATTGAAGCTAAAAACTATTGTATGTAACATCTAAGTTTCAACAGGGTAACAATATGACTAAATTTTGTTCAGGAGTAGGGGAAAGAAACTGAGTTTTAAAAATTCATTCTTAAACTCTCTCTCTCCTCTCTCTCTCTCTCTCTCTCTCTCACACACACACACAGAATAATTTGCATATATTTACAAGGTGAATGTAAAACCATTTGTCACTTTTCTTCTAGACACAGGAAGCACCCTTGCTGTGTTGCCAGATGTTACAGCCCAGCTGTTTAGCTGCAGTATTGAAAGCAAGTTTTGATTCATGATGGCTGTGAGCTTCTTTCTGTTCTACTGTGTGATACCTATTGCCAACTGGATATAAATTTATACCAGCTGATTGTGCAGGAAGGGGATGATATAATCTTCCAGTGGCATGCCAAAAACATTAGTAGTCACAAGCTGCATTGCTAGGGTCGATAAGAGGGGATCCCAAGGCAGTGACAGATGACAGTTCCAGTTACTTTTCTAGATCCCTCAAAGTATCATTTTTTATTCTTGACTCAAGACTTCTATGAGTAGTGCACATTTTGAATAAGTTGAAAGGGCCAGTGAGAACCTGATTAGCAACAGATGTTTTCAGGGACTGTACTCTCTCACACAATTACTTTGAACATGCTAAACTTGCCATACCTTCTCTTCCTCAGCTCCCCACCCATCTTTCATCTTTAATGTGGCTGACACTGACCACTACTGCTATCTATCTTCTAGTAAAGGGCATGTCACATTTTAATGATTTATATTGCCAGTCTGGGAGATGGTATAGCAATTTTGTGTGTTATCCCAAATCTACATACAGGTTGAGTCTCCCCTATTCAAAATGCTAGGGAGCAGAAGTGTTTTGGATTTCACACTTTCCCCCATCCCTGGATTTTTTAAATATTTGCATATACATAATGAGGAATCATGGAGATGGAGTCTAAAAACAAAAATTATTTATTTACTTATTTTTATTTCATTTGTATGATGCCTTTCTCCCAGTAGGAACCCAAGGTGTTTCATATACATTGTATAGTCATAGCCTGAAGGTAATTTTATACACACTATTTAAAATACTTTTATGCATGAAACAAAGTTTATGAACACTGAACCATCTGAAAGCATAAGTATCATGATCTCAGCCAATCATGTGGACAATTTTGGATTTTGGATATTTCAGATTTTGGAATTACAGATAAGGGATACTGAACCTGTAATTTCAACTGCACTGAGCATGTGTCTGTATATTTGAGTGAAATGGATGGGTAGATCACAAATCGATAATAGAGGACAGGAGAAGGTATATTATGGAGATCCTTTGGACCCAGATAATATCTGGAGAAATTCAGTCTTGCAAAGACTTTTCAAGCAAGACCTCCCATGTGCATCCACTGCTGGACTACAGCCAATACTCCACTCATGCTTCTAGGAAAATTTGGGGAACAGCAAATGGTAGTGGAGTAGAGATTTATAGATTTATAACAATGATTCCACAGAAAGAACTGCACTAAAAATAATTTGAGCTATTTTCTGAGTTTGTTTGGAAAATACTTCAGCTTGCCTAGCTCCTCTCCAAATTATGCAGTGACAAATTTATTCAGCTGTATTCCCACAGCATGATGCCATCTAATACTTACTCATGCAGCAAAGGACGTGTAACTGTGCTGCCATCAGCATGAGCATTATGCATTAATGTGTAGAGATAGGGCAGCAATCTGTATCGTATGTTAAGCACGTTCCGTGAGATATCTTCAAATGCTGAGTCAAAGGAGACAGGATCTTGCCTCTGCAAAAGAAATACTTCATTCATTCAGGATTACAGTATATTTTACCTTGACTCCCTCACTGAAAAAGTAAGTGTGGAGAACATCAATGAAATGAGTTACAGTAGATTTGCAGGTTTAAAGAGAAGTATATTTAAGAGAATACAGAATAGGCTAATATATGCTGAACCAAGTAAAATGAATCTGGGGTAAACAGGTTATGTTTTGTAGCCTTAGCATGAAGCAAGCTGCAGCTTGGAAAAAATCTAAAATATCTAGAAGGCTGATGTATAGTCAGCTAGGGTTTTTGGAAATCCTCCTGTCAATACCAACAGTCTCTGGAACAGAACATGAGGTAAATGGACTATTAAATGGAACATCCTTTGGGAATAAATTAATACTGATGTTACTTCTATCTTTCAACCACTGAAGCAGGAACATTACATCAAGCCTTTTCCAAGTTAGCCTTTAAAACTGTTTTCAGATATACCCATCATGAACAGGACCATTGTTCCTCAAATTCACTTGGACACCATCAGGCACTGACCCATTTACGTGAATGATGTGGGAAGCGCACACAAGGGAGCTATCTATTTAACACACACATCAATTTAATGCTGTGTTATGATCTGAAATAATACTGAACACAAAGGTAGATATATTTGACTAGCAGTCTTTAACCCAGAATAGTTGACTAAAGGAAAACGAAGATCCAGAGGCATACTTTATACAAAGTTGGCCCATTCACTGTTTATTTATTCATAATTTAAAAGAGGTAGGGGAGGTTATGAAATCAAACTTATGCTAGGCAGTTTTCCATTTACCACTCACTCATACATTAACTGCTATAGTCCCCGTGTAAACAAAAGATACAGGAAGAAAAGTTTCTGGGTGTAGGGCAAATATCCTGATAAGTTGAGTCACCATTATAAGGAAAAGCAAAATCATCAAGGCGAAGAGAAGAATGATCCAAATGAGGGGAGAGAGATATTAGTGAGGGAGTTAAACTGAGGAGAAGAAGAAGAGAAGGAAAGGTAAGGAGAAGAATGGGAAAGCCATTGATGTTTATAGGAAACCAAAGAAGACCATTTCCCTCTTCCTCCCCTGGGCTAGTTATCTCAGAATGGTTGAGAAGGCTTCTGAAGCTGTACAGATGTAAAGCATCCACAGAAGCTCACAATTAACTTGTTTTCCACATCCAATGAAAATTAGATTAAGGTACCAGATTAAAATCTCTGTTCAAATTAGCAACTTTCCATTCTTTCTTAGAAGATTACCAAACAATTTAAAATCACTGTTACAGACTGCCAAAATAAAGCTGCTTCGGGTCTCTTTGGAGGTATGCTATTTAAATGATGCATGGGTCCTAAGAGTCCAGAGGTCACGCCAATGCCACACTCCATTCCTAAACACTGGAGTGCAGCTTTGGTGCAGCTTCCGGATTCTTAGGATGCATGCATCATTTAAATAGCATACCTCCAAAGAGACCCGAAGCAGCTTTAATTTGGCAGCCTGTAACAGGCCTATGTTACTGTATGCAAAACACTGCCAAAAGGAGCTAACATACCCTAGTTCCCATTACATTATGATTTCTAGAGAAAGTATAAAATGCTCCAAGCTGCATCCAACGGGCACACATTTCATAGGTTGTATCATTGAAGAATCCACAGATGTCTGCACCACTCTAGAAATATCAAAACAGGAAAAAGGTTAAAATAGCCTATGCCACATTATATTACTATAAGGTGTTTCAAAGAATTTTAGATTCAAACAGCATAACTTACATAAGAGATTCCAAAGAGGCTGAATTCCATAATACCTATTAAAATGAGACAGAATAGCAGGGTTACTGTGAAATAATTAAAACGTTATATAGGAAAACTATACAGAACAAATATTTTCCTGCATGTATTCTCACTCAATACAGATTCTAAGTGCAAACAGCTGTTCCTTCATTGTATCATAAAACAAAAGTCAAAATCCTGCAGCAATGAGATGTCTCAGATGTGCTATACAAGCTCAGTACAGAAATGTGACATTGCACAACCAAGTGCTCATCACACAGTGATGGACAATATGCAACCACATGCAACCATGTGAGCAATACACAATGAGCAATACTGTACAGTGTGGAACACACAATGTGAAACGATGTGCAATGACATCACATATGTAACTGACTGTAATCTTAAATTGAATGCAAAAAGCAAAACAACAACAACAAACAAAGAAACAAACCAAAAAAAACACACAAAAAGAACCATATGCATAAGGGAAATTATGCATAGATAAAACACCAACAGATTATCAGCGAAAGGATTTTGAGTGAAATACGTTGAGGAAAACCCATAAAATGTATAATTCATTTAATATGCATTGTTTCATACAATTCACCAAACGTCTGTAGTCATAAACGGTAAAATTCTTCCCACTTGACAAGATGATACTGTTGGTTAGCTTATCCTGGTATGAGAACACTTCTTGACTCCCACAAAGGGAGAATAAACAAGCAAACACAAGCGAGTGAGAAAACTAGGATATGGGACAAGTTATTTACCACGTCCAAAGCCCTATAAGAGCATGTATGTGAACTGACATACTTAAAAAAAAAAAAACCTTTATGATGCACTTTCACTTCCTCTCTCCCTCCCAATCTCCAATAGGCAGGATTAGTTTTACTTAGAGTTGGTGATATAGATGCTGATTTGGATTAGTTTGCAAAATTTAAGACTGGGAAATGTAAATAGAGTGTTTATAAAACAGAAAATATAAAGCAGAAACCTTTGTGTATTCTGGAATGTATGTGTATTATTAACAGCATGGATATTGACTAGTTTTGGGCCTAAAGCCAGTCTAACTATAAATAATGAGAAACTAATGAGAAAATAGAACCCAAGAAGGGTGCTGCATTAAAAGATAGTGGCTAATGCTATCATATGGTTGATGCGATTGTATTAAAAGCAGCTAAGAACAAGATACCACTAATGATTGGAAGAGAGTAATGTTTATATAAATAGGGGCTAATGAACATCTCTAATCTGATTGGACATAAAATGCTGAGAAGAATATAAAACAGGCAAAGAAAAGAGTATCAGCCTCCTAGGCTAATGTGGCTGCTATATATCCCATGTTAATACCTCTGTTCCTAATTGACAACAGCCTATTCCATGCTGGTAAGAGAGAATCTCTGTTGTCAAATAGGCCACATGTGCTTCCTACACCTATTATGAATAATGGGTGCTTGTTATGGATGTTGATAGAGATATAACAGATGCTTCTATTTTTAAGAATACTCAGGGATATTATTCCTCTGGATGCCTCCCCCCTCCCCCAGATGCCTGTTTAGATATGCATAGATCCTCAGCAGATGAGACTTTATTTGATCAATGGCTGTGTTATGTATTTTAAGAGACTGAATTCCTTGCAAATGAAATCATTTATTACATGTATGTGTGATACAGTAGTAACAATGAAACATAGGAGTTTATCGTACTGGCCCTGAAACGGGCCCAGTGCGTTCTAAAGTGTTCTCAGAAATGGCGCCCTCTGGGATGGAACGGGGACGCAACTAGAATGCCCGGCGGCAAAGGTGGCATTCCAGCGTGCGGTAAAATGGGATTCTTGGCCCCATACCGTTCTGTGCGCGCCCCCGCCTGCATATGTTTAGAATGCACTGGGTCCATTTCAGGGCCAGTACGATAACTCCAAGATCTGTCAGGAATGCTTTGTCTGTGTCTTTCTTCAGGGGGTTGGACTGGATGTCCCTTGTGGACTCTTCCAACTCTATAGTTCTATGTCCCTAGACAAGGAAAAGTCTATGTTTATTCCTAAGAGGAGTTATGTTTGCATATATGTGATTGCATATAATTAAAAAAAAATACCCTAAAAGACTAACAGAGAGCCTGACTATACAAATATCCTGAGATTCTAACAGTGCTTAAGTTCACTGTTAATGCTAACTCTGCCTGTTTGTACTTTATTGCAGTTCATGAGATGGAACTCCAAGTGACCATAAATTGCTAAAACTGATTGACCTCCAAACAGATACAGATTATCTCACAATTGGCAAAGAAGCCTCAATCAATTAGAGGTAGTGACTCATGCCTGTTTCAGTGGGAAAGTATGAACAATGAACTGTTATGAAAGGGGTCAGACAGCTGTTGTTACATTATCTTCAAATGGCTATAGTAAAAGGAAAAGAAGACCTGGGGCCATTCTAGTGAACAAAGGAACCCTGGCTGTAGAGAACCTAAGTTATCTATCCTGTCCCTGACCACATCGAAAAATCCCCATTTTGAGGCCTACTGCCAGTAAAGCTCACAGGCTTAACTGGGATTTCTAGGACAGACATGGAATAACCAACACCTTGTACTGGGCCCGGAAACCATTTGGTTTCCAGGCCCAGTACAAGGTGTTGGTTATTACCTTTAAAGCCCTAAATGGCTTGGGTCCAAGCTATCTCAGAGACCGCCTCTTCCCATACAATCCTCCCCGCGCCCTCCGGTCCTCTGGGAGGAACTTGTTGCAGCCTCAAAAATCGAGGCTTGCGGCGACCTCCCGGAGGGCTTTCTCTGTTATCGCCCCCAGGCTCTGGAACGGCCTGCCAGATGAGATCCGTCAATTAACATCTTTGGACAGCTTCAAAAAGGCTGTCAAGACGGATCTCTTCAGGCAGGCCTTCCCAGACTGAAATATCCCGGCCTCAGGATCTCAGGATTTCCCCCCTCCTCAGTAATGTCTCCAAAGCCCCCTTTTCTTTAGAACTGAAGTTGCGGTGGTTTATTGGTTGGTATTATTTTGTTTAATTTATTGTTATTTTAACTAGTTATTGTGGTTTTAAATTAGATATGTTGTTTAATAACTTTTTAAGGGGGGAGGGAAATATATTGTTTTTATGCTGTATGTTATTTTAATGTTGTAAACCGCCCGGATTGGTTCGCCACAGGGTGGTATATAAATAAAATTTATTATTATTATTATTATTATTATTATTATTATTATTATTATTATTATTATTATTATTATTATATTTCATTGATGGAGCTCCTCCATACAGCATCCCCCAACCTGGTTAGCTGCAGAATTGTTCTGTTAATATTATATATAAGGTACTTATATTTTCCATGTTTGTGGAAATAAAAGCTTTTCATTACTTTACACTTACTGTCTTCATATTTCTAACTACTAAAAGCAACAGAAAAAAGTATAAAACTACAATATATATAGTACAGATACCTTTCTTGGAAACATTATTTTGGTATAGATGCTTTCCAAAAATGGTTAATGTATCATCAAAAATATGTTTACTTAGAAAAAAAATATATGCTTGTTTAGACAAAACTGGTGCACTCTGTCTCTTTCTACTAAGAAATAATTCAGGGAATTTATGTTATGTGCTGAATCTCCTGTAGACATTTAGCAATATAAATTGGGCTCCAAATGTTAGGAACACTGTTTTAGTTGTACTTTTTAAATTGTGGTAAGCCACTTTGAATCCCATTTGGAAAAAAGGTGTGATAAAAATTCAAGATAGACAGATAGCCCAAAGCAAACTTTGAGTGACATACGACAGGCTATATCAGAGGAATGGCAAGAATGATACGATATAGGTGCTACCATAATTGTTGGCCATGGATGCTGCAGCATGAACAAGAGTAGAGGAAAGCTAGGAATCCTGGGTATTGTTTCAGTGCTACATCTGCTCATAATAGTACCAAGGTATAACAGAGATCATCTTACATCATGTAATAAGCACTGTCCTCTTCAGTCAAATAAAAAAAGAGGCGGTAGGAGCAGTGATGTCACTTTCTGGGGGTGTCACCTGGTGCAAGGGTGGGCTTCTGGGGATGGGGCTAAAAGGGCATACTCATGCATGCTACACTACTCCTGAGTAGAATGGTGTGTGGCAGGGAGGGGATGTGCTGGGCACTTTCCCTCAGTGCCACATATTATTCTACTCAGAGTAGAATGGCACACACAGGTAGGGGAATGCACTTCGCTGGGAGTCATCCCTCTCCATGTGTGTCACCTAGTATGTTCCCCACCCTCCACACACTCCTAGTGACACCACTGCATAGGAGTATTGCACCAGACAAATCATGTTATGCTTCTGTACTCAATTGGGTAGAGATGCTGTAATGACTGGGCCCTCCAGTCATTTGAGGACTTCTCCTGAACCACAAAGGGTTAATCTGGGGGGAGGTACATGCTAATGAGAGCTGACATCACATGCTAATGAGCAGCTACATCATAGCTGACGTAAGGTCTAACTGACCAATCAGAGAGTAGGACCACGAGATTTAAGAACATTCCATGAGAAACTTTTAAAAGGCATATGGTCCTTGTTTCTCCCCTTCCTCATCTTGGGGGGAACCCTATGCTTTCTTTGTTCTCCATCTTGGCATGTTGTTGTGGGAACCAGCTGTGTGCCTGCACTGAGGCAGGCAGAAGTGATGCAGGTGGAGCTCAGCCCAAAGGAGGGCCAGCTCCCTGCATCCAGAAACTCAACACGAACTGCAAATTCCATCACTGTGTGAGTAGCTAGGAAATGTGTTAGCTAGTGCATTTAGGTTTTGTTAAGTTTATCTAATAGCTTGCCTGAAATGAATACTTTGTAACTGTGTTTTCTGTACCTGCAAGGCAAGGGGCTTTGCATGAATGATATCTTCTTATTCTATTCTATTTCTTTAAAATAAATATCTTTCTTTAAAAGTATCTGCTGTCTCTCTCTGCTCCTGTGCACGTGCCTAGCTCGGTTACTGATTGCTTTAAGTTAGCAAGGAAAAGGAAACTACAAATTCCTCTAGCAAGTCCCTGTGTGTGCTAGAGAGACGTTGTTTGGTTTGGATTCACGGGGTGGTGGCAGCGAGATAGAAGATCTCAAGGGGTCTCATTCATCTCAGCAGGGAGCGGGAAGGGAGACGTAGGAGATCCTAGAAGGGAAAGTTTTAAGGGACCCCCTGGGGGTCAAGAGCCAAGCACTGGGTGGCTGGGTGGCTGCTGGACTCCCAGGGATCATCACAGATGCAGATAAAATCTTAACCATATCCAGGGAGACAGATACTGAAAACCACTCACCACTTTGCCTAAGAGTAGGCAATAGTCAGGATTTGGGGGCTAGTACAACCCCCCCCCGAGAACTATGGATGGTCACCCCAAAGGGCTCCCCCTTTTTGCAAGATAATAATATGGCTCATGTGCCCCCAATAACCCCAGTGGCAATTTCTCCATACTTTTTTATGGCAGGGAGGCTATTTTAGGCTCAGGCAGGAAGTGGATTGGAAAGCTGAGTCACTTCCTGGTATAAAAATAGCCCAGGGAGGCCTGAAAATGAGAGATGTTTTGGGCAACATGTGGGAGAAATGTCCCAACAACTGATTCAAAATGTACTTATTTATTTATTTCTAAACAAACAAACCAAACAAAATCTTCCAGGTGCCAAATGTCATGGAATCTGTATGTGAATTTTTATCTAATTTAGGGTCCAATTCCTTCAAGTTGATAAAGAAATGAATAAGTTGATAAATAAGATGAAATAAATTTTCCTGGCAAAAAGCATATATTTAATACAAAAGATGCTTCATACCAATAACTGATTTCTCAAGCTGATCCCATCTTGCAAAGTTGTCACCGAGCCAATGTCCTGCCCATCGACCGCTGGATGGATATGTTGATCGAGTAATAATGATTCCACGTTCTCCTGTGGCATTGCGCATTCCACTGGGGTAAAGATAAAAAGACACACAGATAGTAATACACAAACACACACATATATATTACATTAGTTTAACCTAAATCAAGATTATGTGCCTTAAAGAGTCCACTGTAGTTGAAATTAAAAGGTTGTAGTAACTAGTGGTTGTGGCTACAAGTAGCAACTCTGTATTTCCTTCCAGTTTTCCATGTTAACACGACAGTAACTTTCCTGAGGAAATTATAATTTTTAGAAGATAAAATCATATAAAGAACTTACTAGTAAGTGGATTCTGCTTGTGACCATCCATACAGGTTATGTACATCATAGTGTCTCATAGGTGTCCCATCAGGAAGCTGGTGTTCACTTTCCATGCATGCTGTAACAAGACTCAGTCCCCTTTCTCTTAAAACCAGGGCTAACACAGATAGAGTAAGATGATATTGTTAGATGGAAATTCGTAGCAATGAATTAATTGGAAAAGTAAGTAGTACTTCATGTTCTCTTTATCAGGGTATGACTGAATGATTGCTTTCTTCTTCACAAAAACTGATGGTGTTACTATGTTTCAAAGATCAACCTGGCATATACATGGAAAACCTTGAGAATCCCTTGTCTCCCATTTCCAGCCTAACACAATGGGTTTTATCATTATTTATTCCCAGCTCATTTAACAATTAATATCTATGTGTGTTTGAACCTTTAGACTGAGCATGGGGTAGTGCTTCCTTAAGCAGAAATTTATCCAGGTAACTATTACCTGTAACTGTTCACTAGTCTCGCATAATCGTTTTGAGAAATGTGAACCATTCCTCTATACAGAAGTGCATAATACATTGCCTTGTAGGAGCACCACCACAATAAACACAGAGGCATAGCTGGAAGAAAGGCCACAACTTTATTAATTGCAAGCAGCAAAAAAACAGCATAGAGTTGGCCCATAGCATGAGGTCAGGATCTGGCAAAATCGACCAACACCCCAGTTGCTCGATACCCAAGGCCTGCACCAGGCCTGCCATCAGGAAGACCAAGGGGCTATGGACCACCAGATAGCAACCAGCCGATTGACCATATTCCCACGAGCCCCTAGTCACTGGGACGCGTAAAACGTAATGGCCCCTGCAATGGCCATACGTAACCGCTCAGCGTACCCACGTCCCTAAGGACTCCCACTCCAGTGCTCTGCAGCCCTGGAGACCATCCAACCCAGATCCTGGCCTATGCTGTTGTGACTAGCAACACCAACCCAAGGGAGGGAGGGTGGGGAGCTGAGCGAAAATGGCCCTGATCGCCGGGCCATGGAGCCTTAAATAGGCCAGGCCCAGGGCGGGGCCAAGCAAGGTCGCTCCTCCCCCCCAAGGCAGCACCAATCAGCTGCCTTGGACGACCGGAAGTAGCAACCAACAAGAGGTCCTCCAGGCCGGCACGAGCACCCCCCGGAAGTTCCTCCTCTGGCCCCGCCTGCAGCCAATCAGAGGCCTCGATTGCCCCTGCAAAACATTCTGGGGCGCGCCGAGGCCCAAACTAGCCCCAAAGTCGTCGGCGCTCCTGCCGGCGGCAACACAGCTGCCAGGTGATACCGGCAGCTGTCCTGTAACATTTGAGGATTCTCTTTCATGAATAGCTCAGGTCCTGCCACACATTTTGATTGAGTTTAGATATCAATTTTGAATAAATATGGAATTTCTTCTTTCATGGCCTTTTTTGCTAGATCTGCTTGTATGTTTAGGAACATTATCCTATTCTATGACTTTTTTTGTTGTTGTTAAGCTTCAGCTCTCATAGAAATGGGCTGTTACAATCCTTCCATATTGGTCAGAATTCACTGTGATGATGATGAAAAGATACCAGGTCCTAAGGCAACAAGACAGACCATTACATTCCTATGGCCATGCTTGGTATTAAGATGAAGTTGGGTTTTTTTTGTTTTGTACATCCAGTGCTTGTGTTTCACCAAGCATAACAATACTCATTGAGGCCAAAAAGTTCTACCCTTAGCTCATTTGTCTATAGAAAATATTGTTCCGTAACTCTTAAGGAACATTTACAAAACTATCCTGACACTTCCACATTTATAGACTTTTTGCCAGTAGGGATGTGACAATCTTTCCTTCCTGTTGGCTAAACATGCAGATTTTTGTTTTCTCAGGCCATTTCAATGTCCATTTATGAGCCAAGGAATTTGACACCATCTTGAGCCAGGTGTGAGAATTTTCAGATAGTTCATTTTGCAAATGAACTAAGCGGGACATAATATATTTGGTATTGGTGTGTGCCTTCAAGTAATTTCTGACTTATGGCAACCCTCAGCCTGAATTATGGCAAACCTCCTCTGAACAGCTCTTGCCAAGAAAACCTCAAGATAGGTTTATCTTAAAGACACCATAAGTTGGAAACAACATGAAGGCACACAACAACACAACAATAAACTGGACTAGTTTCTATCTATATTATTTTACCTGGCATATATGGAGGATGATTTAGTTCTGCATTTCTGCAGCCACCAACAGCTCCATCAATGAAGTTGGATGGTTCATTCATGTCCTATGTTATTTTTTTGAAGGACAAAAATATGAGGAAATTAAGAACATTTACAAATTAGGAACTTACTGTAACTGGATGGTTGATAACTCAGTTGAGACAGTGAGAAATTATATAATCAAAATTTCAAGATTTGAATGCATTTATTTGTTTATTTCAATAGACATGCCTGTCTGCCACAGCAGCCCAGAAAACACCACAAGTGCATTAACCTCGGCATACATTCTTAAAACAAACACATCAATAATCTCATTTTTTAAAAAATCCTAGTAAATCTCAGGTAGTAGTATTCTCTTTCTGGAATTGTGTTGCAAAGGGATCATGTAGTACCTTTGAGACTAACTGTGCAAAAGAGGTTTTAGCATAAGCTTTCATAGACAGGGTAGATTATCGCACTACACTCTTATAGTGCTGCTATTGCACTATAATTGCTCTGGCTGCCTCCTGTTGCATTCTGGGATTTGCAGTTTAAGAAGGGGCATTTAGAATTCTCAGCCAGAGCTCTTAGGCCTTACTGAACTAAAAGTCTCTGAACTGAATAGGAGGCAGCCAGAGTGGTAAAAGTGGAATAGCAGCATGATAAGAGTGTAATGCAGTAATCTACAAGATCGACTTCCTTAAATGCATGGAGTGAAGTGATGCCCAAGGAAGACCTTTTTAATCAGAATGTATGAATAACCATAGAAATGCAAAACTTATGGGTATGGCAATGAGGTGGCAAGGTCAGTTTTAACGATGAATGTTGAGGGACAAAGGTGCAAGGAACATACAAGACCCCTTTTCATACTGATATTCTAGACCAGGGGTCTGCAACTTATGGCCCACGGGCTGGATCCGGCCCGGCGAGGCCTTGGGACCGGCCCCAGCCTGGTCCTGCCACCGATTGCTGCCCCCGCCGCAGCTTCCACGCCGCTCTGGGTGCCATTTTGAGTTTGGCCCCCCAGCTGTCTGAGGGACAGCAACCCAGCCCCTGGCTCAAAAAGGTTGCCTACCCCTGTTCTAGACTAACATGGCTATTTCTCTGATTTCTACCCCCATGAAATTCTGTGGTAACTTATATCCATCGATTCCATCATGATGTGCCTTTGAGTGGGCCCTGGAAAATCACTTGTTTACCTTGGCTTAAAATTGGCAATGGCTGGGACCACTATGTACATGTTTCTAATTGGTTTCAACTGATAATTGCTCTTTTCCCCACCCCACTGTTTTATTGTGCTTTGTGGAATTTAAATTATCTTGTATACTCTGTAGAATCATACATTCTGCAATTTGTTATAGATATATAAAATAAGTATATTGTTTACTAACACACAAACAAAGAAAAGAATACTGCATGACACTTACAGTCCATAGTCCATCGAACTGCAGAACATTGGCATGATAATTTTGTATTTCTTCTTGCCACCACTCTGAGGTGGAAGTACGGAAGAAATCTGGGAAAGCAACATCAGCTCGGCAGCACTGATAATGACACAGAAAGGAAAATAATATTTTTAAAATTTCAAATCTTTTAGTTTCACACTTCTTTCACACCAAGTGGTTTACAAAACATGATTCAATTCTAAACTTAATTAGAAACTTAATATATTGTAGTAGATTAAAATTATACACTAAAATAGCTGAGATAAATTTTGGCACTCAAAGAAATTTGTACAAATTAAGACTTAATAGACACTCTTGTTCTAATCATCCTCCATACCCTGTAAAACAGGGCAAGGGTCTAGAGTCTGTGATTGCCTCCCAGCTCCAAGAGATCATGGATGAAATTAATTTCTTGATCCATTTTGGTCTGGTTTCTGGTTGATTATGGAGAGAATTGGCTTTGGACACTGTGGTAGATGACATCTGCCAGGAATTGGATTGGGGAAATGTGTCCTTCTTAGTTATGCTAGGCCTCTTAGTGACTTTCAGTAACATGAAGTATGATATTACTCTGGACCACTTCTTTGGACCACTTCACTTGTATGGGTCTTGGAGGTATTGTTTTTCAGTGACTCATGCTTTTTGGAGAGACAAGCCTAGAAAGTAGTATTGGGGATTCATGTTCACTTCTATGGCCACTGACTTTTGAGGTCTCTAAGGGTTTGGGTTTGAAGCTTCATTCAAGCAAGATAAAATTGTTCCTAGACAGTTGAAAAGCAGATAAGGGAATATGAATTCAACCTGTGCTTTATACATAGTTACACTATGCAGGGTATACTTGGACTCAGCCTTGGAGGTTTCTGCAGTGCCCAGTTCAGGAGGTGTTTGATCTGGTCATGGTGACATATACCTTTATTGCATCCCATTTAGAGTACTCAAACACAGTTTACATAGGGCTGCCATTCAAAGGTGGTCAGAAATTCAGCTGGTACTGAGAGCTGCAGCTAGCGTTAAAAGGGGAGGGTTACAAAGAACATGTAACCACCTTGTTGCAATAGCTCCATTAACTACCTATCTGTTTCCAGGCACAATTCAAAGTGCTGGTTGTGACCAAGAAAGCCTATATGGCTTAGTTACAGGTTGTGTCATAGATCATATGCAGTCTGCCTACATCCTGAAATCCTCAGAAAAGGTCCTTCACTGGTCCCTTCATCTTTGCAGACAAGACCAGTTGGAATGTGAGAGAAGGTCCTTTTTATAGCTGCCCCAGGCTCTAGCCTACCCTTCCCCAAAAGACCAGAATGTCCCATCTTTGCTGTCCTTATGTTGGCAGAGAATTACTTTTTTTCCCTGATAGTGTTTAGAACACAAGGTTTTCAAAGAAAGGGCTTTTAAGAGGGTGTTCTGTTTCTAATTATACTGTTTTAACTGCTTTGTATAATTTCTAATTGTATAATTTATTGCTTTAACATTGTTAATACTTTAATTTTATTTTAATGTTGATCTTTTCATGTTTTAGTCTGTTTGTGTATGTGCCTTAAAGCCACCTATTGACTTTTGGTGATCCCAGGAATTTCAAAGGGTTTTCTTAGGCAAGACATACTCTGGTGGTTTTGCGAGTTTCTCCCTCTGATATACAGCCTACAGTACTGGGTATACCATGACAGTCCCCCATCAGAGTATTAACCAGGCTGTCCCTGCTTAGCTTCCGAGATAGACAGAATCTGGTGCCTTTAGGTATGTAAACTATATAGTGCTCTTTATAATTTGTCAGATGCCTTGATTCCCAGTTTTGGGAAAGTGTGGGGTACACATAAAGTGAAGAAAAAGGAGACAGGCACACCCAGGAAAGCACAGAATGCTATTCTTTTCATGATTTGTTGAACTACTGTTGTTACTTTTAAAATTATTTCTACCCTTTCTTTTGCTGGGAATCAACGTGGCATTCAAAAATTAAAGTTGGTGGATATAGATAAAACATAAGAAAAGTTATTGTTAAAATGCAGTTAGTTTATCTATAGAATTAAAAAAGATTTAGAACATATCCATTTAAAAGCACAAAGCAAAAATAGAACAGGGCACTATGAAAAGCACTGTGTATATGTGTGTATATGTGTGTGTATATATATATATATGTATATGTATATATATATATATATATATATATATATATATATATATATGACAAAACAACAGAAGAACCTGTCCAGGTTTGCTAGGAAGGGGGTGACAGGGCCTAGGAACTGTCACTTAAAAGGTCATCTCCTGTATTCCCATCAGATGTGTCTATAGGGGCGAGAGAAACTTGCTGGAGGATCAGACATCCAATGACGTCTAATCTCAAAAAGTTTGATATGGGAAGACATGGTCCAACAAAATTACATCCCAAATGATTAATTTATTGGAGGAAATTGGTGAGCACTCAACTCAAGTTGACATGGTTAATATGTGGTACTAAGAGACAATGTTGAAGGAAATCAGTGTGATAGGTTCAAAATGTACATACCGCAAGTTGTTCTTCCAAACTTGAGTTTTCATCATATGTTACATTGGGATAATCTGGCCACACCTAATTGGAGAGGGAAAAGACAAGGAAAACATGAGATACACAGAATAGCTCATTGAAACATACTACTTTTAATATTCTGAAGAGTTAATTTGAGGCAGAATGACATATAGAAATATGCTTCTGCACATCTCTCATCCTTCTACTCAGCACCTCTATATAATCAAATTGTGTTTTGGAAGTGACATTGAACGTGATGACAATTTGCAATGGTACCTTTGCCCAGACGATGTCTGTGCTATTGGGCCATGTAACAAAAACATTGTTCTGCACTCCTTTGGTAAAAGTTTCATATGGTTCAGTTTCATTGCCTGAAATAGCTGGATCCTATAATGAAAATAACACAGTTTTACATTTCCAGTAGGTATGCCTTTCTTTTTATCCATCCATTCATTCTATTTTTAAAATAAAAAGAATCAAATAAATTAACAGGTCAAAAACACATAGAAAATTAAAACATCAAATGCAATGTAAACAAATAGACTATCCATGAAATACCATTCTTTACTATACATCAATAAGCACTATAAGGAGGATCACCTTAATTAATGGACAGGTAAATCTGGCTTTATGGCTTCCCAACTGCCCTCCCCCCATTTCCGTTTTGTTTCACTTTTTTATTGTTCATTGGTTTCAGCACTGCTACTTCTGGTTCTTGAATTTGTTTGTGAGTTTGGCAGGTCTTGCACTCCTAAGAGATTCCCAGGACAAGAAAATAACTATCTCTGAACTATGGGAATCTAACATTAGGAGAAGATATCCAACAACCTGTTGAGTTAGACAAATCCTTATTCAGAATTAGCAGTACAGTAGCACCTTGTGTGTGTATGTGCATGTGCATAAACATGTGTGCATCCATATATATGCACACACACACACACAATTCACATGGGACCATTTGCTTACAAAGAACAAGTAAGACATGGCCTCTTGTCAAAAGCTTGGGATCAGAAACAGAGGTCTGGAATACATGGGCCAAATGAGGCAGCTTCTGGCTGCTTTGGAGGTGTGGCAGTCAAATGATGCACACCTTCAAAGTAACCCAAAGCAGTGCCAACACCATGGTCCAGTCCTTTGGACCAGAGCAAAAAGAAGCCAGAATAATCTGGCACCTGCCAGTGTGGGTTGGATCCCATGGTCGCAGGCCGCTTTGGAGCAGGCCATGATGTCAGCGAAGTCGCGATCCACTTCTGGCCAGAGCAGACTCAGGCTGCTCCTTCCTGCCCTTCTGCTGTGGCCCAGAGACAAGAAAAGAATAGAGGAACTGAAGAAATTGAGAAGTGAGAAAGGAGTGGAA
>NC_056524.1:250653915-250686415 GCF_019175285.1 Sceloporus undulatus
AAATATATTATTATTTCAACTACATCTACTTTTCTTTGATTAAAGTAGGTTATAGGGAGGAGGGAACAATCCAAAGGCATCCTACATTTTGGGTACATTTTGGTTGGACTTTAAAAAAATAAAGGAGCTAGTTGTGGGGAGACAGTTCTAGGAATAAGAAGTATCAAACCAAAAATTGGAGGATTCTTGTATGGAGACAGTTGGACAGCCAAGGGTGGTTAATACAGACATGTGAAGGTCACAAGAAGGGGTGTGTTGAAATACAGAAAAATAATAAAGGCAAGGCTGCTATTATTGGGAATGCAATATGTATCATATGACATTGTATTGACATGAAAACCAAAGAAAGGATGATCCACTAACCAGGATTATGATGAATCTTGAACCCTCTGATTGTATTTGTCTGACAAAATCAGGAAGGTCACTGAAGCTTTTGCTTAGAGTGAAGTCTAGCTTCCTTTCCATGTAATCAATGTCTGTATACTGTACGTCCTGTGTTAAAATAAAAATAGTGAAGTCACACAGACACACACACACACACACACACACACACACAGAGAGATTTGGAACAACACTATGGTGGAGTTGTAGTATTTGTTTCACAAACATCTCAATTGTTCAGAAAAAAATAAAAACACCTTTTGACATTTCTGAGACAGAAACAGAGCTTTGAGATGCTAAATGTTGGACTACAGCTCCCCAAATCCAGTGCATAGCATGTATAAGGGCCCTGTTGCCTGTGGGATTCTGGAAGCAAGACAACAACAACAGTATTTTTCCCCCAAACTGAAAATAGATGACCCAGTAACTAATCCAATTAAATATAGTCACCCATCTATAGTTACTGCAATCCATGCTATAGATGTGGGCCTGAAGCAGACGGGCCAAATAAAGTGGCTTCTTTTTGCTTCAAGGCATGGGGTGTAGATGACATGTACCCCCAATGCAGCTGGAAGCAGCTCTGAGGCTGCTTAAGGCAGCCCAAAGCCACCGGCAAAAGGAGCGGTGAGAAACCACTCCTTGCCGGCAGCCCACTTGGGATAGTGGCAGAGGCCCACTTTAAGAGCCGGCCATCCAGTTGCTGCAGTCCTGGGGCTGACTGGGGTTAGATCACACATGGAGCAGCCAGAGGCCGCTCCTTCATGCTCATCTGCTTTGCCCTTGAAAAGGATGACCTACTGGTTGATACAGTTAAAAACAGTAATCCATCCACAGTTATCACACATGAACTTGTATGGGAGTTGTCTATTTTAATAGGTCAGTCTCTGTATATATTTACTGTTATAAATGTAACTTACATATGCATTGGTATAACAGGTAACAACTATAAATCTCACAGCTATCAAAGCAGGAAGCAAAACATGCCGGCCAGATACACAACATAAGATTGAATAGTAAAAATATGCTATATATCTTAATAAACAGGAGTTGACTCTTGTTGCTGTCGATTGGAACAAGGTAGATGCTATCCAAGAACCCAAAATAGTATATTCCCAACTAGATTATTAATTATAGGCACTGTATACTGCAGTTAAGCTTATTGGTTTTAAAAATTTGACAATCACAATTGCATGGCAACTTGACTGTAACTTTTACTCTGTAAATCACATTGGTTTCTTTCTTTGTTATTAGTGCATATGAGGAAATGTTCCTTATCTCACATTACCATTCATTCATGAGTGCCATTTTACTAAGATCAATCTAATACTTATGAACAAAGGGCTGTAGAAGATTAAGAAATTTAACTTTCAATTTAGTCTTTCAATTTATTTCTATAGCCCTGTATTAAAATACCATTAAATTGTTTAGAAACATGTAAAGATTAATTCAAACTGTTCTACAAAAAAGGTGTGCAAGATCATATTAGAGTTATATGCTGTAATAAAAAGTAAATGTTACCACATTTCTTACATTTCTCTATGGACATGTTAATGCACAAGGGGAAGACAAGTACTGTCCGTACTCTGTATTAATGGGTTATGCATCCACAGATTCAAACAACCTTGGTTCAAAAATATTCATAATGAAAAATCCCAAAAATAAACCTTGATTTTGCATTTTTATATAAAGAATGCCATTTTACTAGTTTGAGAAGGGAACATAATACAAAGATTGTGTGTGTTTGGCCCCTGAAACCAAATGCCAGGAGATATCAAGGGCCTACTGTATGGATTTAGTTTCATTTGCTATGTACAAAACTATACAGTGAAGTATAAAACAGCTCTTCTGCGAGTGAAACACACCTTGTATAAGCAAAACTGTTTCTTTGTATTCAACATGTTGTGCACAGACGTATGTGCAAGGTCTAGAATCCAAAACTGCAGTCACCTAGATTCTGTCTAGGTCCTCCCTAATGCCTTCATTAAATGTAATTTTTAAGGTGCCTCTACTTGTTAATTGGCTGTTTCTTCCTAGGCACATGAGCAATACCAAGGAGCCTAGGAGCCTAGGAATCATCAACATCATCATCGTCGTCGTCATCGTCATCATCGCCATCATCATCCCGCTACTACTGTATAAATATTCTGCATATTTCTAATTAGTTTCTATTTATACGCTCTGAAGAGAAACCAGAGTATAGCTGTTTTGATATATAGATGATTTATATTATGTTCAGGGAGGCAAAAAACAATAAAATGATATTGTTTTTGTTATCATTGTTATTATTGTTGTTTTCATTGCTTAAATAATTTTTAAATTTTCATTTAAAAATGTTTGAAATGATATCAAATTCTACTATGTTTGTGGTAATTAATATTTCCTCTTTAAAAGGGAAAAGTAGTCCCTTGACATGAATGTCTAGTCATAACCAATTGTAGGGGGTGTAGCTCATCTCCATTACTAAGCCAAAGAGCCAGCGTTGTCCAAAGATGACTCCAGTGGTCATGTGCCCAGCATGACTGCACCAAACGCTGTTATCTTCCTACCAAAATACAGGACCTCATGTCATCATGCAGCACTCAGGCCTCGAACTGCCAACATTCTGATCTTCCAGTCATCAGAATTGGCATCTTAACCACTAAGCCACTATTAACTGGAGTAAAAACCGCACTGGATTATTGCTGCAAGAAACCTGCACAGAATCTGCAATAATATAGGGTACTTACATAGGGTATTTGAGCTATTCTCATTGCTTCATACAGATCAGCAACTTGTGAAGTATTTTTGTATCCATAGCGGCAGAGCTGGAATCCCAAAGCCCAGTAGGGTGGCATGACTGGTCGTCCAATAAGCTACAAATAGCAAATTTAAAAGAAAAAAATCAGAAAGAAAATGTTGGAGGATGCAATCAATTATACAACTCTAATCCAACAAAATTGGATGAATAATATAAATGGGCAAGAAGCTTTCCTAATGGGCATATGCATCTTCCACATAAAATGCAGCCAACTCGATTTTGAAATGAATGATCATGATGTATTAATTGAAGGAACAAGTTGATGTATTAATTGAGTGATTCCCAAACTTTAGTCCTCCAGGTATTTTGGACTCCAGAGCTGCCAGCCACCTTAGTTAATTAGGAATTCTGGGAACTGAAGTTCAAAACACTTGGAGGACCAATGTTTGGGCATTAAAAATGATAAGAAAGAAATCAAGAACTGCCCACCTCTGATTTTACATAAGGGCCAAAAATCAGAATAAAACAACTTCATTTCCTTTCCTCCCAGAACATCCATCTGTCCTTTGAGAAATCTGGGTCTGGAAGGTTTCCAAGGCCCACAGAGTATAAAGAAGTGCTTTCCCCTTGGGGTGCAAAAGTGAAAGCAGATTCCACTGGATAAGCAGCCCATTTTGATTTTGGCAAAATAGTCTCTGTGCAAAAACTAGAAACTCCAGATGGAGGATGCTCTGCATCAAAAGACATCACCAAGCAATGTATTTGGCTCGGGGGGGGGGGGGGACATTGGGGTTGAAATCTCACTTAACTGGATTTGGACACACTGTTAAAATATTATGTCTGTCTTACTCTGGTATATTCTTGAACAACCTCTTCTGGAGTTGGACCCAAAACCATGTAAAAGTCCAGAATTCCTCCAATTGTACGATATGTCAGGGCAGGAGTTGGTTGGAAGGTAACATCTGAAAAAATCCAGAAGACAGAGTATGGAATGAATCATGATGTCATTGTATCAGCAATATATGAAATTGTGAGTGTAATAAATTAATGTTTTTCTTTTACCCATAGCATTACTATTCAGCAAAAGAACTCCATGAGCATTTCCATCTTTTTCTAGTCCCATGTAGAAGGGGTGAAAACCATAGGAATTGAGCTTGTACTGTACAAAATAAATAAATAAATAAATTCATACATACATACATGCAAGTGTATTTCCTTTCATTGCTTGGAAATCTACACATTTTCTCATTATTCATTGTTAATAATTATAGAAAAAGCTCCTTGAATCAGTACATATAAATGATCTCATAACAACAACAAAAACAATATTTATTTATTACCCACCTCTCCCCATGGATCAAGGCAGTGAACAGCAACAAATAATTAAAATATGCAACAGTTTAAAGGGACAAATGAGTCATACACATTTTAAAATATTTAAAATTCATCATTTAAATTCATCATTTAAAAATGATCTGGGTAAGCCTGCCAGAAAAGACTGTTTGTCAATGCTGTTTCAAATTCGGACAACGAATTAAGCTGTCGAAACTCCTCCGCAGGTGATTACACATTCTAAGGACAGCTTAATACAAAGTCCTCTGGCTGACAATTGCCAACTTTGTCCTCTCTGACTGAAGTACATGTCCGCCGGGGCTTGAGTATACAGAGCAGATTACATGGGAGGAGTCAATCCTGTAGACAACCTATATCCAAACCATGTAGAGCTTTGAACGTAATTATCAACATTATGTATATTGTCTGGAAACTAATTGTCAGCCAGCAGAGTGATTTTAATATTGGTGTAATATGATCACTCCTTGATGTTCCAGTAATCAATCTGACTGCTGTATTTTGAACTAACTGAAGTTTCCAAACCTGATACAGAGGCAGCCCAATGTACAGTGCATTGCAAAAGTCCAGTCTTGAGATTACCAGCATGTGTACTACTATCTTAGAAAATGTCTTTTACAATTAGGCCATATTAATCTTTGAGCAGTGCTTCGTTTATGCTGGAACTATCAAGACAATCATTGTTTGGCTATGAAATAAAGGTTGTAAAGGAAATCCTATTGGATAGTTCTAATTGTGTAAGAAAGAAAATAAGAGCAAACTCATCATCTTACTTTCCCAGGTGGAAGATGGGTGTCCATAACTAGAAAACTCCTGAAAAGTTAACTTTGAACTTTACTTACACCAGGAGGTTGATCTTTGGTGAACATTCCCCATGTCTGCCAGTTCATATCTCTCCGAAACTGAGTATGTTCAGTTTCTCCAAACCCATACACATACTGTGATGGCAGGCGTGTAGCAATCTGAATGAACATGTCACTGAAGGTGAAGCCTGGGACTTGAGAATTCCAGCTAAAGGAGAACGGATAATTCATACTGTACATTTCATAAAGCTCACAAAACTAGCTGACCAGTTTTGTCTCAGAAAGAATAATAATATCAATGTTAAACCATTGCAGAATATTATATTTGAAATATATGTGTGTAAAGAAAAAATGTAAAATGTAAGCATTTAAACCATAAAATGCTGTTAATGATCTAATTTACAATTTGGTAAATTATGTTAGAACACTTGTTCTATTATCTACATAGACCTTTAATAATGTTTTATAACCCTTTTATTTACTAAGATAAAATAAGTTGAAAAATAGAATATTTTATAAGAAAATTCATAAGCATGCCATCTATATCTATTGTTTGCTCCATCCAATTATTACATTCTTGTCTTTTTCAACCTTACCTAGTCTGAGATCCAACCCAGACAACAAGCAATATAGTTTGAAATTTGGCACTGCCATAACTCTTCTGTTTACATCATCCTGAACTGTCTTCATTTTAAATCTGTTTTTTCCCTGACCAGATAAATACAAATACGCCCCACTGCCACATTTTATAGGGGTTTCATTTAATATAATTGATACATTTTGGAACAGAAAAAGTAACCTTGGAAGACTATTCATTTCCAGTGTTGAAATTTTGCTCATCCACGCTAAACCCAGTTTACTCCACCTTCTCATAACTTCTTTTGTGCCTTACCAGACAACATTATAATTATAGTTTATAATCTTTTTATTTACTAAGATTTAAAAAAAGTTGAAAAATCTAATATTTAATTTTACAGCATCTATCTGAAGATTCTTGACATTGGGATTTTTTTTAAGTTTGCATCTTTCAGAAAAATAAATCATGGCTTGAACTTGAGGGAATCTCCATGGAAGTTTTCATAACAATGGGCAATAAGCTCAAATAAATTAGACTAATATAGTATAGCTCTAATTTGGTATGGAAAAAAAATGCTAGAAAGGTATATTTGTGATTTTTCTGTGGATGATACACCTGGGAAATATTTTTGGATAATGTCACCTGTTTCTTTTTTCTAATTATGAGTGCTAAAATGAAAGTAAAAAATTCACTTGCATAATAGTTCCTGTGCTTTTGCGTCGTATCCGTATGCCAAATGGATTATCCACAATTTCCACCTCATATTGCCGATCAGCTTCTGTACTTCCAGGAACATTTGGAGTGAACAGTGGGACTGGAACTTCATATCTTTTCTGGTTGGGATCATAGATCTAAGGAGAAGATGGTGCTGCTTTTCAATAGTAGTGAAATGTACCATATGACCACATTAACCTTCTGATCTTACAAGTCGTTTCATTATTCTATTCTATATTGCCAGGGACCAGTATTCACATTAGGACGATTGGCAGAGCCATTGAGGGAGGGTGGGGTTTTGATACCCTCCATAATGAGACCAGTATTTTCAAATGGAAGCATGGTCTAACAAACCATGCTGAGGCACATGATGGAGGGCAGAGTCAATATATAAGGATGGTACCGCCCCCCCCATCCTGCCTCTTTTCGATGATGCAGCCCACCCTCCTGCCCTAAATGCAGTGTGAACTTTGTTGGCAGAGTAGGAATTTTCTCCCCTTTTCTCAGTTTTTTTTTTAATTTTATTTTTTTGCCTACCCCATACTGTATGAAGGGACTGGAAATTCGCTAAGGGTGGCTGATAAATAGGTTTCACTGGCCCATATGGAGTTAAATAATTGTTTGGTACGCACCATTGGCACCCCTTTGTGGTGAAAGGTTGGGCTATTGATCAGCTTGCACACGTCAAGGGACGTGTAGTTGTGAGAGAACCTGCCTTTGGGGTAGACATGGGGGTTTTGCTCAACCTTACAAATTCAAGGGAATTTGGGGAGAGTGCCTTATGTTTACCTCCCTAGGACTGGCTGAGGATGCAATCCAAATCATCGGATTTACCTCAGAGTTTGGTGTTTGTGCCCAAAGGGTAGGCTGAATAAGAGGTTTAGGATTGACACCAGGCTTTCATTTTAATCGTTCTCTCACAGTTTGATGTTTAAGGTTGAAGTTCAAGTGCTTAGCTTAAATAGGATATAGGTCAAATAAATGGCCCTTTATTCATCCAATTTACGTGTCTGGTCTCTTTATTTCATGGTGGGGTATCACTCATATTTGTATCACTTTATTATCATCCATTTATTTATTGGGAACTTGCCAGAGACCAACTGCTCAAGGGCTGGCACCAGTTCATAAACCACAACTTTGAGTTGCATTGTTGTAGGAGATGTTGCAGGTTGTACAAATTCAGTTCATTTGCTACTGGCCAAACCTGTTGGATGTCACCCAGAATTACCAGTGTAAAATTAATTTAAATCCTAGAATTCAGCTGAGCACTGAGGGGGGTGATAAATGCCCACTGGGAGTCCAGTTCTGCCAGAAGCAGCTAGAAATGGTTGCTGGATGTTATTTTGCAATTTTTTTTTCAATTGTGTTCTGGGAAATATTTTCAGTTTCTCAAACCATTGCTTATTACAGTCAGCCCTCCTTATCCACAGGGTTTTTTTTATCCATAGATTCAAGCATCCATACATTGAAAATATCCCTCCCCCCAAAAAAAGTATACATTCCACATAGCAAACCCTGATTTTCCATTTTATATAAGGCACACCATTTTGCTATGACATTATATTCAATGGGATTTGAGTATCCAGATTTTGTTATCCATGGGGGGTCCTGGAACCAAACCTCAAGAGTTCACTGTAATTTCTTTATTTATTGTTTTTAAAAGATTTATATTCTAATATTTTGTCATAAAAACAGCTATGTTAACTAACATAAATAAATAAATAAATAAATAAATAAAATTCAGATTTTTTTAAAAAATAAATTAAAATAAAATAAACCACATTTCTTAATCCAGCTGCTTTTGTACAACAGGATTTTAAAAAATTGGTAAGGAGAATTAGGAATGGGTAAACAATTTGTGTGGTTCACAACAGATGATCGAATTCACAATTTATGAAACACAGCTTCATTGAGCAAAATTATACTTCAGATATTTTCATTTCCTTGGATGCAATGATGAAAATATTAGATCAAAAAATTCATGCATAATATTTACAATATTTAAAACAACTGCTGGAGGAAATCTGTACACAAAATAGATGGATTAGGAGAATGTATGAAAGAAAGCATATCATACAAGGCACTTGCACTTCAAAAATTTCAAACATTGTAGATGACAAATAATTTTTCCCCTTCCCTACATAAACTATAATTACCTTAAACTGCAACATATCATTATAATGGTATTTCACTTCCAAACGAAGCACATCTACTGGTGGTGACCTAGGTCCATAGGGGTTAGGGATACTGGTGTTCCTATTGAGGTCAGCTGTCAAGCCCTGAGGACTATTTTGAATATTACTGACCAGGTAGCCATAATCACTAGGATAGTAGCAATATGGCACTCCAGGTGTAGAGACAGCCTGAAATGAAATTGGAAAAGTTACCATAATTTTAAAGTAAGGCAGAACTAATCCTAAATAGTGTCACTGAAAAAAATATGGAAGCATAAATGAATTAAACAAAGGCCTTATGAATAGCGGAATGATATTTCTCATATATAACCATTCATGAGAATACAGGCATGTTCTGAGTATGCTTGATAAATATTTTAAGGAAGGCTAATTCCTATCTTTGATTTTTGATGGAACAATCAGTCAGAGAAATCAATAGATAACAATGTATATTAGCTATTGGCAGCTGTCCCTCTAAGGTTCAAAACACACTACACAAATAATCCAGTTTGAGACAGCTTTAACTGCCCTGAGTCACTGCTAGGGAATGCTGGGAACTGTAGTTTATTGTCGCACCATAGCTCTCTGACAGAGAAGGCTAAATGTCTCACAAAACTACAAGTCCCAGAACCAGGGCAGTTAAAGCAATCTTAAACTAGACGATTTCAGCAGTGTGTTTTGGACCCAAAATCTACTTCCTCCCCACTGCATGACATTCTGTTTTGAAAAGGAGTATTGAGGAGAAATAATGGCAGCTGTCAGTGGAAGCTGCCTTTTCTCCCTTGTCCTTCAAGAAAGGTCCACTATCATGCCAAACAGTGATGGGGAAAGTTTTTAAAAGAGAAATACACTAATTAAAGAACACCCATTTCCCACATTTATGAATGCCTTTCCAAATCAGTGAAATGAGATGGAAGAACAAGCATATTTTGGCTGCTTACCTTCCAGATGCAACCACGAGCTTCACAAATACTTTCTGTTGCTTCTGGGTATGGAAGACAGTCAAACTTTTCATTGTCTAGAACATCAGTTGCCCAGCTTAATGAATATGCTTGTCCTAGTTGAAGCTGAAGGCCAGTAACATGCAAGACCTAAAAACCACATGACAGATCCCGTTCACAATCTTGTCTACACAGCATTAAAGAGATTCCCAACTGTGCAAAAAGTCCAACATCACAGATAACATGAATAGTGTCTGACCCGACAGTGACTCATCAGTGAAGTGGTCATGCTGGTCAACTCAATGAAATATCAAATATCAAATCAGTGTGTGACGCTCATAGGAACAACAAATTCCACATAAGGCATTATTGGGGGGAAATTCAATCAAGATGGATAACATTCTATACTTTCTGAGATAAAAGGACCACTGGCTTCAACATGCTCAGGGTTATTATTATTATTTTAAACAAAAAAGAATGGATGACTATGACGAAAAACCCAACTCTGTGCAGAATGCTTTGAATGTTGCTGAATCTGAGCAATAGACAGTCTAATACCTTGGCTTCTGATTTGATAAGAAAATGTTTATAAGGAAATACCACACCTAACAAAATAGAAAGTGATTGCATTTAATGAGATGAATTTACACTCTTTTTCAGTTCAGTTTGTCTGAGAAAAATGGTATCATATCATAATCTGATGATCTGTCCAAAAACAATTGAAATGAAGGATGTTCAATATACATTTATCCTGACTCATCTTGCATAGGTTCACACTAGTGATAAAGCTGACATAAAAGGGATAGTACTTGGGATAGTCTTGTCCTATCTCTAAATCAAAATGAAAAGGTGTGTTAGCTATCCTGGGCTATTCCTCTTTTTTTTTTTTTTTTTTTTTCTTTTTTGATAGCTTTAGATTCCTTATGATGATACAACTTAGCTGGAGACACACCAACTGCTTTTCATCATGCACTGGCTACATCTAATGTCAGTGTAAGGGCATGTGACCACAGTGTGTATGATTAGTAGATATGAACGTTGACCCTCATAGCACAATGTTCTAAAATATCCAGCACCTTTATATTTGGGTTCCAGGGAATTGGCTTTGCTTCAGAGCAGATTCTAGGTTCCTGCTCAAGAGTTTATACATTATTTATTTCACTGCTCCCTTCTTACAATTACTGATTGAAATCAATCTATTGATCAATCAACAGAAATTGATTGACTTCCATTAAGCTCCTGTCTTTTACATTGATCCTGCTTTACAGGCTTATATATTGCTTTGATATCTGCAAAGTGTCCCTCCCTCTGTCCCACCACCCTCACAGGTATGCTGGGTGGGAACATGGGAGAGGGCCTTCTTAGTGACTGCCCCCAGGCTCTGGGATTTCATTCCCAGAGTGGTTAGAGTGCCACTCGCCCTACTTTCTTTTCTTAGACAAACTTTTCTGTTCAAATGGGCATTTGTTGAGTGTCTGTACAAGGCTTGTCTCATGGAAACAATACACTAACAAAGCACGAAGCTAACTGTTGTGTTGTGGAGTGTGTGTGTGCAACACATATGTTTAATCATGTATGTTAGAATCTGGTTTTAATTTTTTATTGTCTTTTATCTTTTTATCTTTTTTATTTTCTGAATTTTTACCAATGTTTTTAAATTTATAAACTGCTTTGAACCCAGAATTAGGGAAAAGATGGTATAACAACAACAACAACAACAACAACAACAACAATATTGTAATAATAATAATTTTAGAAAAAATGATGACTGACAAGACATGATATAATATTATATGCAGTGCAGATCAAAGAGGAAGTGAAACTGAAAGTGCACATAAGGCAGCCACAAGAAAAAAAAATCTCTACATACTAACAGATACTAACAGATAAAGATACTGATCTTTTTGGAAGGGCGGGATATAAATAAAGATTTTATTTATTTATTATTTATTAACAGTGGTTCAATGTTTGTTGTGTCAGAATATTTTTCCTTACCTGAGTTGAAGAATCATAATTCACAATATGAGTGGATGGAATTGGTACACCATTCTGATACACCAAAAGAGCAGGAGGAGTCTCGCTTGCTACTCCTAGGACTTTAATTTCACCAAATATTAAGTTATTTGGATCTATGTATCCCTGGTGATCCACAGTGATATCCAAGACACTCTGAAAGAGATGATATTGTTGTTGTGTTTTAAATTAAAAAATTCATAACTACATGCCACAACTAGCTTCTGCTCCTTTTAATTCTTGTTCTTTGACTTGATAAATAGTATGGAGCTAAATGCAACACAGGACACTATCATCCATGGACTGTCAAGTGAAACCCAAATCTATATTCTTGTATGCCAGGTAGTTCCCTAGTTTAGTGATTATGCTTTGGATTGCACTGCCTGAGTTTAGCTGCTGAAGATAAACTCAGAATATTAATTTAGTAAACACACACACACAATATGAAATAGGATGAAATGTAAGTCGGCTGCTACAGACAAACTGAAAGAGATATTGGGATGAAATAATGCCATTGCAAAACCAATTCAGAGATGCAGCTTTTCAAAATCCTCATTCTTTTATAGCACTCAATCATGGCTCACAGCATGGCTGGGCATTGCACAGGTTTTGAAGAAAGAGTGCAAGATTTCTAATTAGAAATTATACATACCTGACTAGCCTTAAAAGTGTGAAAGAGGTAAAAATCATTCTCATAGGCATCTGTAATAAGAAAGAAACAACAGAATAACTTTTCTGAATAACTATTGCATGTATTTCAATCACAGCAGCAAGAGCATAGAATAGATTAAGAACAGGGGTGCAGCCAAACTTCCCTGAAGCCTCATAAATGTAAAACTGGGCAACTTAAACATTTATTCAAGATGTATTAGATGCACAGCATAAGTGACTCTATGTCTACTCAGAAGAAGTTTACAGTATAATATCTTAGAATCATAGAAACATAGAATCGTAGAGTTGGAAGAGACCACAAGGGCCATCCAGTCCAACCTCCTGCCAAGCAGGAACTCTAAATCAAAGCATCTCCGACAGATGGCCATCAAGCTTCTGTTTAAAGACCTCCAGGGAAGGAAATTCCACTACACTCTGAGGTAGTGTCTAAGAGCCCTTACTGTTCCACTGTTGAACAGCCCTTACTGTCAGGAAGTTCTTCCTAATGTTGAGGTGGAATCTCTTTTGCTGTAGCTTGCACCTATTGTTCTTGGTCCTGTTCTCTGGAGCAGCAGAAAACAAGCTTGCTCCCTCCTCAATGTGACATTCTTTCAAATATTTAAATAGGGCTATCATATCACCTCTTAACCTTTTCTTCTCCAAGCTAAACAGACCCAGCTCCCTAAGTCGTTCCTCATAGGACATGGTTTCCAGGCCCTTCATCATTTTAGTCACTCTCATTTGGACACGCACCAGTTTCTCAACATCTTTTTTGAATTGTGGTGCCCAGAACTGGACACAGTATTCCAGGTGGGGCCTGACCAAAGCAAAATAGAGTGGCACTATTACTTCCCTTGATGTAGACACTTTACTTTTATTGATGCAACCTAAAATTGCATTTGCCTTTTTAGCTCCCGCATCGCACTGTTGACTCATGTTCAATTTGTGGTCTGCTTGGACACCCAGCTCCCTTTCACATGTAGTTTCATTCAGCCAGGTGTCCCCCATCCTGTATCTGTGCATTTCATCTTTCCACCCTAAGTGCAATACCTTACATTTCTCCGTGTTGAATTTCATTTTGTTAGCTTTGGCCCAGCTTTCTAGTCTATTCAGGTCATTTTTAATTTTGATCTTGTCTGCCTTCAAGACACAACTTAATTCCATTCAAATGCATAGATTCCTATTGAGTAGGAATGGGTGGATTTTCTCTTTTTTATTTTCTTTTCATTGTTTTATTCTCTCGTGTGTTTGTTCTGTCTTATGTTCAACTGGCCTATTGCTTTTGCGCAGGAGTACATATTTTGCAAAGGTTGAGTCCCCCCCCCACAGGATGTCTAAACACACTGAGACACCCTCTTTTGTTGAGGATAAGAAAGATTGTGACTATTCTTTATATCTCTAATCCAGAATAAGTATAAACTATTTTAAAAATAGATTTTGCCCTGTTTATGCATCCATTTAATATTTTTTTAAATAACAGTTTTCCTAGGTTAGGTAAAAGTTATTTAGTACTCTCAGTCATTTTTTTAAATTACCATCTCATTATATCATGTTGTATATATAGTTTCACTTGTTTAACTCTGAATATAAATAAGATTTACATTGCCAGGTTTAAAAATTTTCTATCTGCATGTTAATAATATAAAAGGGGAGAAAAGAGCAGATAGATCTTTAAAAACTGGATAAACTACATGCACACGAGATTCTATATAATTCAGGATAATTTTTGTTTAAATGGGAAAATATAGGATTCCTGATGCTTTGGCTTTGCTTCAGAACCAAGGCATGTGACACAGGTACTGAAAGAAATCCAGGTCATGATAATTTTCAAAGTATCCCTAATGCTTTTCAATGACTCTAGGTCATCTTCAGATTCTGTTGCACTGAATGCATAGGCAGGATATAATGGGCCTATCTAACTCTATCCTGCCTTCAAATCTAGCACATTCCCTCCCCTTGCATTTACCTGGTTCGATGTCACCACCTCGCCTGTCACCGTCACTGTAATTTTATGTGCAGTCTCCTGCTATGGCCTGTAATGGTGGAAATGGGGCACCTGGCTTCATCTACATGGCCAGGCACCCCAACATCACAGGCTATGACTGGGGCCTGAAAACAGAACAGTGGCAGTGACAGCAGTGGCAGTTAAGAGGGTGTGTGGCTGTCTGGTTTACCAGCTGTCACCATGGAGTTTTGAGGAAACTCCTCTGCCAACATCCAGTTCTTTTAGGGGCTGGTTGGGCTGGATCAGGTTGGATCTACTGGAATTGTGTTCAGCCTGTCCATCCCCAACCCCTAAGTCTTTCTCTTTCTTAATGTGGCCATCAAGTGTGATCGCGCCATTCTGAGCTGAACTGAGTACGTAGGGGATGCAAATATATTATGGTACAAAGCAGAGACTGGATTCAGGGCATTTTCTGTCTACCAAGTTACTTACCAATACTAATTCCATCATCCCAGTAAAGTTGTCCTTGTGCTTCCCCATTATCATCCAATGCAATTGTAAGTCCCATGGGATTTAGACGGCTAGAAAGAAAGAAAAGAAAAACCTAAAGAACATTCAGGAGGGCAAATCTTTCAATGTGTGCATCTATACTAATGTTAGGACTGAATCCCATGGGTTTTAATAATTATTCAACAAAAAGTTAGAGTCAGTGGGTACAGGATGCCATACCATGGAAAACTCCAATTCAATTAAGAAATGCATAATCTAAATATTATTTTCCAGTAAACTGAGATATTTAATCTAAATATTATTTTCCAGTAAACTGAGATATTTACTCCTATATTTAAAAATATTTGTTTTGTAACATATGTTATTACAATTAGAGAAAATAATTCTCTTAGAGGAAGTATAGTATTTTACTACTGCTGCTACTGACAGATCATTCCTAAGAGGATTCATACAAAGGTAAAAAAAATATATCACAAAATGCATGTTTTAAAGAGACTTTGATATTTTTTGAACTGCAAGCTAAATCACAGTATTAGAAGCAGTAAGGAATCTGAAGGACAGTGAAGTCTTAAGTCTTATATTAGATCAGGAGGTGGGGGTGAGGCCAGATCATGCCAAAATCAGCAAATATCTAGTTCCTTTGGTATACCCTAGCTGCAAGCCATGGTGATTAGTTTGTCCCACAACAACTTTCATGGCATCCCAGGCACCTGGTACTGTTACTAATCCCAGATTTTCTCTCCCTCCATAACAATTTACTAATGTGAACAACTATTTAATGTCTCAGTCATGTGCGATCATTCCATTATTTGCTCAATATGTCAACCAAAAAAGCACCACCACCAATATGAAGGTGAGAGGAGAAGGCAAAAAATTCTATATAGCTTTGAAGCAACCAGCCAGCCTCTACACATTAAGGCTAGAGGATGAGTCAGTTATCAGCTAATAGATGGAAAACTGGGGATTGAACTAAATTTTAAATCAGGGATGGAAATTAGACTTCAAGTTCTAACAAACATGTTGCTGGTTGCAGTCCAACAAAGTATGGAAGGTCATATAATTCACACCCGCAGACCACATGCAGTGTTTATACACCCATTTTTGTTGCCTCTGAGCCCTCTTCCATACTCACTTATCTTTTTAAAACAATGACAGGATTTTGGGGGAAAATTCTGTCCTGAAACCACACAGAAACCTCCCATATGTATATAAATATGTGAAGATATCCCCAGTCTATTCCAAAAAGCACCTCAGAAACCTATATTATCCAAATACTTCCATTTCCCCCTGCAGTCTATCTCAAAATGGCAACAGGATGTGATGCAGGATTGCTTCCCATCACCATTTTGAGAGGGATTACAGGTGAAAACAGTGCTAGTTGTGCTCTCTAGGGGGTTTCTGGCTGTAGGGATGGCATCTAAGATGAGAATTTGCCCCTGGTGCCATGTAGTTGTCTACCCATCCTTAAAATAACTGGTATATCTTGGCTCTGCAACTCTGTCATGATGCCAATGCATCATAATACTTCCTGTTTGTCTTCTTGGAGGGCAAATGTGGTCCAAGCTGACATTCTCTGCTGCTACTGACTGTTTAGAGGAAGGGCTGCTTTTATCTACTTTTTCCCTAAAGGCTATCATTTGATTCCAACAATTTGTGGGTGCATCAATTCTGGCATGCATATTGATCTCCCATACTTCTATAATGGAACATAAGATTCCTCCATCCAGAAGGAGCTGTAAACTGACTGAAAAAATAGGAATCCTATATACATTTTTTAAAAATTCTAGAATGTGCCAGAACTACGGTAGCTTTCAGACAGCAAATTAGATCACACATACTTATGGCTCATAGACATATTATTTTATTGGAAATGCAGGATATTTATTTAATTAATTAAAAATAAATGATTAAATAAATGATACAATTCCAGCTTTGAAAGCTAGATTTGTACTGTACCATATATATATATATATATATATATATATATATATATATATATGCATAAGGTCTGGATGGACGAGAGAGCAGAGCAGGATCAAAGCTTCCAAGACAGATTATATTATTATTATTATTATTATTATTATTATTATTATTATTATTAATATAGCGCTGTAGATTTGCACAGCGCTGTACATAAAACAATAAGTATATAAGAGAAAGCCTGCCTATGGTGTACAATCTAAGAGATAATAGGATAATACATATAAAATACATAGCGCTACAGGAAATGGTTCAATAAAACAGAGAACAAAAGAACATCACATAACAAATGATAGTCACGCAATGCCTGGGAACGCTTCTCTGAACAGGATGGTCTTCAACTCCATTTTGAAGCTGGTTAATGAAGTGATGCCTCTTGCTCGCGGGCAAAGAAGGTTCCAGGAATGAGGGGCAGCAAGTGAAAGGGGAAGGATCCGAGAAGGGGCAGAGGAAATCCTGGGCAGGGATAGCCGACCTTGAAAACCAGAATGGAGGGCCCAAGTGGGAAGGTGAGGAGAAATAAGGTCTGATAAGTAAGGAGGGGCAAGCCCATGGAGGGCTTTAAACGTCGACAGCAGGAGCTTATACTGAATACGGAAAGGGAGGGGGAGCCAGTGAAGGGATGCCAACAAAGGAGAGATATGGTCAGAGCGGTGGGTGGATGTGATAATGAGTGCAGCTGAATGCTGGACAGAAATTAAAGGACGGAGGTGAGAAAGAGGAAGCCCAGCCAGGAGGATGTTACAGTAATCGAGTCGTGATACCACTAGGGCATGGACCAGAATCTTGGCAGTAGAGGCAGAGAGATAAGGTCAGATTTTGGCAATGTTGTATAAAAAGAATCTACATGCCTTGGCTGTGGTCTGGATCTGAGGGATACACGACAGAGAAGAAGCAAAGATAAAACCAAGACGGTGGGCTTGCTGAACTGGTTGAATAGAAATGTTGTCCACAGAGACAGAAAAGGAGTGTTGACTTAGGAGGAAAGACAAGAAGCTCTGTCTTGGACATGTTGAGCTTCAAACGCCGAGGCGCATCCACTGTGAGACAGCTGTGAGACAAGACGAAACTTGCTGTTCAAGCCTTGGAGAAAGGTCAGGGGTGGAAAGATATAACTGGGTGTCATTAGCATACAGATGGTAGGAAAAACCAAAAGAGCTGATGAGTTTTCCTAAGGACAGTGTGTAGAGAGAAAACAGAAGGGGACCCAGAACAGAGCCCTGGGGAACTCCAACAGATAAGGGAACAGGAGAAGAAGTCTGACCACCTGTGACCACTGCAAAAGATCGGCCTGACAAATAAGATCTAAACCAGTCGAGAACAGAGTCTGAGAACCCAAGGTCAGAAAAACAGGTCAAGAAGGATTAGAACAGAGTAAAGGCCATTAGCCTTGGCCTGTAAAAGGTCATTTGAGACCTTAGTGAGAACTGTCTCTGTAGAATGCCGTGGGTGGAAACCAGACTGAAAGGGATCGAGAATGGAGTTGGCTTCAAGAAACTTAAGACAGCGAGAATAAACAACCCATTCCAAAACCTTAGAAAGAAAGGGAAGAAGAGAAATCGGACAATAGCTAGACAAAGAGGAGGGGTCAAGAGAAGTTTTTTTCAGAATTGGGGAAATGAGAGCATGTTTAAAGTCCAAAGGAACCAAGGAATTGTTCCATTTTTAGATAAGAGTTACAATACAGTTCTTACACTGACCCATGTATAAGTCAACTCAGGTTTTTGGGGTCAATTTTTCAATTACATTTTTTAGGCATACACACACACACAGTTACGCCTGCTTGAATTTTGTAAGTTCTGTGGCAACACTTCCCTTTGCTTCATCCTTCAGATCTTTTGTTACATGCCCCTAAGTTTTACCTTTGACTTATCCATAGGTCATATGAAAATCCATGGTTTTGGCCCCAAAACCTGCCCTCAACTTATACATGAGGCTGACTTAGAGTTGAGTATATATGGTACTCTGAAATCCTCAGGCATAAAGCTCATCTGTTGTTCTTTCTGTACCTTCCTGTTCTAGAATCTTGATTATAATATATCAACATCAAAGGATTAGAAGTCATTGCTATAGGAACCTCCACATATTGCTAAAATGTCATGTCTGACTGTGATTTCTGGTACTTCAGGAGCCAATTATGGCTCAAGAAGCAGAACACAGTTAATGAATCAATCCATGTTTCAAAATCCATGCCAAACTAAGCTTTTTCTACAAAACATAGTACACTAAAGAGACAAATAAATGTAACTGCAATGCAAAGGAACACAGAAGAGATATGTTGTGCGTGACATAACACCCCTTCAGTCTACACAACGAATGGGCCACATGTGAGCCTCTAACTCTTGAGGAACAGGCTATAAGCCCCTCTTATATTCGTCTCCTTTTTTTTTAATTAAACAAATCCCCGCAAACGGTCAATCACTATTCCTGGAAAAGCTGTTTGCACCCGCAAACTCCAAAAAATAAAAATAAAAATAAATAAATAACATAGTCAAAACCAAACCATACCAGCTCGAAATGCTGACCTCCCGGCAGCTTGAAGGCATACTGTATGCATGAGTTACACCTCGATGCCATCTTAAAGTTGCCCAGAAGCCACCGGCTGCCCACATGTGGGCTGGCTTCATGGTGCTCAAGAAGCACTGTGTTTACACAGTGCATGCCACAGGAGTGCTGTAAAGACGTAGCAGGGAAGGAAAAGCCAGTTTTTTGCCTACTTAAAAAGGAGCGTCATTTTGCCGCTTCTTTTCGGGCTGACAAAAAGCCGGATTGGGGCCATGGCATACGGTTGCTAAGGCCCCAAACTTGCTCTTTCAGGAGCGGCCTGTTTTGCCCCATAGACTTCCAGACCCTATTTTCAGCTCACATTTAACTGAAAAGTAGTGGTACAGCCCACTATGAATCTGAGGGGATGAAAGTTGACCTTTGCTATAGCTGTTCACCTTTTCTATAACAGAGTGTCCTTACCTGGCATTGGTAGTAATACTAGGCACTTGCCAGGGGATGATGAAACCACCCCGAATATGAAGATTTATATGGCTCAGATCTGCTTCCAGTACCTTAAATTGTCTTCGGAATCCAAGGTATTTTTCCTAGAAGTAAAATATTATGTGGTTGAAACTAGAGCATTTCTTTGCATGCAGATGAACAATAAATACATGGACATGTGAATTTGGAATCTCCTTTTGATGAGGATTAGTTGTATGATGGTAGAGAAGATATCTTAGGTCCAATAAAGTTAATCTGTGCAGGACATTTGATTGATGAAGGTATGTAATTTATTTCCAATCTGCAATAAGGTCTTTTAATTTGAAGTTATTCCTGAATAGATTTATTAAATTGCTTACCGTATGATAATCATACCACCTTGCATCAGGTATGTAAGCATTCACTGTTCTAGCACCCTGTAATATGAAGCAACAAGTGTAAAATCACGACAAACAGAAATATGTTAAGAATGCTAATATTAAATATTACTAATATTCTATAAGAGTCATAATAAATGTTTACTTACCTCATCCAGCACAGGACTAATCAGCAGAGCTGGGCCCCATAAAAATTGCCTGTAGATATCCCATGTTGTCCTGTCATTTGCAAACCTAGAAGAATTATAAATAAGGACTAGTTCATATTTCAGAATAACAACCTTGAAACATTACCTGTTAACTCCTCTGCCAAAACATAAACCAATTAAATATAGTAAATGTTCTTGAATTCATGAACCACACAGTTATAATATTGTTGTATGCCAGAACTCAAAAATGTGACAATGTGGAATTCTCAAAAGAAGTTATGAATGATGGAAACAAAGCTCCCCTGCAACACGTGGAGAGCTCAGTTGCAGAAAAAATGAGAAACAGTGTGTACAATTTTGTGAATTAATGAGAAAATATTATTAGTATTTCCCTGTGTTGTCTGGAATGTGGAAGCACAAAGACTTACCCCAAGAAACCAGACCTAAACCAAAACCACAAGCTTTGTTGATAGATAACTAATATTCATTCATTCATTCACTCATTCATTCATTCACTGCCATAGATCAAATATAGAAATAAAATATATAAAAATACACATAATAACAGCTAAAATACAATTACAGTGCACCCTTGTCTTACGCGGGGGATCCATTCCAGACCCCCTGCGTAAGGCAAATACTGCATCTGCTTGAGCCTCATTGAAAATAATGGGCCATCCGCACAGGTGCCATTGCTACTTCATTGCGTAGCTTTCAGCATAAGCTGAAATCCACGTAAGAGGAACCTGTGTATGATGCAGGCGCACTGTAAAATTCATAAAGCACTAAAACCAAATGTCTGTTTCTACCTAATACCCAAAAATTAAAAACAGAGGAAGGTAAAATGTTAAGATTTGTATATTAAAATGCCCCACTAATATCTGTCTGTGATTAGTAATACCAGTCAAAGAAACCTAGGAACCTCCTCTATAATTTGAGCATCCGAGTGCCTTACATACATTTCAAGAAATAATTTTGAATATTTCATATTTCATTTATATTTCACATTTTATGTTTCTTTTATATATACATATTTCACATTTATATTTTTTTATTTCTTTACTATACTGTTATGCGTATTATAATATATGATATACAGAGTGTCCAGAGGAGGGTGATACTTAGGACCCATCTCCAAGATATATTATATACATATATGCAAATACAGTTAAAAATCCAAAAACAAAAACAAGAAAACTTCCCAAACATCTCTGATCCCAAGCATTTTGGATAAGGAAGATTCAACCTTTTGAAATTGTTTATTTGTAACCTATGTTACATTTCCCACATTGTAAGCAAAACCCCAAAACATTACCTACCCATATGATTATTCATTCTAAATTAATTAAGTCAGTAGAGAACAGCCCAGTTTTAAAAGAAGGAAGGAAGGAAGGAAAATCCTTTCTGCTGGGTAATTAATGATGGACTAAACTTTTTAATACTGTTGTTTCTCTTCTCATTGATCAGGTTTGAAATAAAAACAAGCTGATTAATTGCAGTCAGATGCATCAATTTTTCCATAGCTGATCATAGATTGAGCGTTTGGAGATTACAAATGCAATCTTAACTTGAAGAAGAAGCCAAAGGCCAGATGAAACAATATTAGAGATGTACTATGTTAAATTCCCACAATGGAGAACAAATAATTGAATGCAGTTTTCAAAGATGTCTCATGTAAAGAGAAAGATTTTGCCTTATGAGATCCAAGATAAACTGTATGGCAATGCCCCTGTTGGAGCCTATTAATAAAAACCAGTCACATTTTGTTTGTTTTTTAGTTTGACACTTTCCCCATCCTCTATTATTTGTATCTTAATACTTACTCGTGTAGTAAAGGACGTGCAACTGTACTGCCATTAACATGAGCATTATGCATTAATGTGTAGAGATAGGGTAACAATTTGTATCGTATGCTGAGCACATTCCTTGATATGTCTTCAAATGTTGTGTTAAAGGACACAGGATCTTGCCTCTGCAAAAGAGATGAAAAGCATGCTTACACTAAAAAAAAAAAGCCAAATTTCTCCCTTACACTGACTTAAAAAAAAAACCCAAAAGGGTAGTAAATGGCTATATTGAGGAATATATCACTTTAGCCAATAAGTCCGTTTACCTCTTCCGGCTTCAATTCTGGATCCGGATGCCCGTGGATGTTATCATAACTACATCACCACTGACCTACGCAGGATGCTGCCACCTTAATGCATATTTTCCTGGGTCGAAGTCTCACTCAGCCAGCCAATTTTTTTAAGTTGGAAGCTCCCCAACGTTGAAAAAATGCAGGCTGAGCGAGGCTTCAACCCAGGAGGCATCCAGGTGGCATCTAGATCAGTGGCAATTTAATAATGATAGCATTCAGGGGCATCCCAGATCCAGAACTGAAGTCAGGAGAGGTGTGCTGGTTTATTTGCCCAAGGGATACATTTCTGAGAAGAACCACATTGTCTGCAGATTTTAAAAAAAGAATAGAACAGAAATTTATGAGGCTAAGATATATAGCCAGTTAAAATCAAGGTAAATAGAGTAGTAAATTAATTCCTCAAGAGAATTAATTACTGATGATGAGAGTCCTGTCTTCCAGACTCTGAAATTATAATATACATAGAGACAGGGCCTTCCTACCTCCTATATGAGCTGGGCAGCATTATCTGCTGGTCTCTTTTTAGGAAAGGTGAGTGTGTATCACATGCTTTGGAAATCTATATGTCTGTAAGACATATGTCTTCTGTACTGCTTTGCCATCTGAAACCCTGAGCAGATGGGTCAGGATGGTATGGTCTACATCCATATTATTCTGACCTGCATTCTTATCTGGGTCATTCCCAAAGCTGACCCAGGGATCCTCTACTAGTGTGCTCGCCTTACCTTTTTGCACCATCACTCCTAATGAGAAGCCTCCTGCCCCCCCCCCCCCCATCAATACATCAGATGCAGAAAGGGGATGCCTGGCTGCACCCATGTGGCCAAGCACCACATTTCCATGTCAGAAGTGGCAGTGGAAGGCTTCACAGTAGTAGCTATGTCACAGAAAGATCAGGGGTGCATGGAGGCTGTTTGAACAGCCATGGTTTTCTGCAGAGTTTCCAGGCAAACCATGGGTCAAATTGACACAAGGTAAGAGCTGTTTACCCCAGGATCAGGCCAGATCAGCTGGTTTTGCATCTGGTCTGTCCTGGTCCCAGAGTTTTGGTCTGTGTTGTCCAAACAGAACAACACAAGCCAAGGGGGAGCAGGGGCCTTTTGGGCTGTGTGGACAGCCCCTGAAAGAATTTTCAGGGAAGAAAGACACATTGGATAGCAGAGATGTATATTTTTTTTATTTATTTTTTTAGAGGACTGAGATTGTTGCCTTTATTTTCTCCTTTAAAATCTCAAAAACACAAAAGCAGTAATGTATTGAAGTCTTTTACTCCAAGTCTCAAGTCAGGTCTCAAGTCTACCTTCAAGTCTCAAGTAGAGTCTGCAATCCAGGATCCAACATTAACAGAAAAAAGGGAGGTGGGGCATGTTTCTTGGAGGGGAATAGCATATGCATTTGGCAATGGGCTTGAGGATGGGGTTCTGAACATCAGAGAAGCCTTCCAAACACATTTGCTGTTCCCTCTGAGAAATTTGCTCCCTGTTCTGGAGTCAAGTCTTGCCTGCTAACTGAATTGAATGATACCAGCAAGTTGATCACTAAAACTATTCAAATCACGAGTCAAGTAGAGTTGAGTCAGTATGTCATTTATTGCTGAATCAAGTCCAAGTCAAGTCACTGAAATGATTTACTCTGACTTGAGTCTGAGGCAATTGACTCAAGTCTATATCATTGATGTCTAAGTTGAGAGAGATAACCATGATAGTCTATTTCAGTATAGGAAGAGGGAAGAAAAGGGGGGAAAGGGTCTTACAGCACCTATTATGATGCAGAGGAAAATGATCCTACTAATGGGTGCCTATAGGATGGCTTCTCATTCCACTAGGGATGAAAAGAATATTCTAAAATATTTCAAAATGTTTTTAAAGTATTTTTTTAAAGTTAAGGGAGCCCTGACAAGAAGAAACCTGGTCTGACAAGTAACCAAAATTTCCACCAAAACACCACCAGGAATACCCCAGCATTTTCTGGAGAAGGAAACTGTTTTTGATGGAAAGACTATGGATTTTGTGAAGAGTAAGTCCCCATCTATAACATTTTCTGTGTATCTGCACACACAAAAATTAAAATTATTTTCTAGACAGAAAAAGCTGCCTCCTGTGAAGGAAATGCTGTTTCTGCACAAAATAACCCCACATGGTAGTAATAGTAGTGCTAGCAGTAGCATTGTTATTATTTTGTTATTTCCCTGTTTGGAACTCAAGAGAGATTCAAAAAGCATAGTTAAAAATTGACAACATACAAAGTTGAAAAGTAATTAAACAATCAAAAAAAGTTAAAACTAGTTAAAACAGAAACTAAAAGAAAAGAAAACACAACAGCAGGAAAACTATCTATCTTCTAAAAAATGCTGAGTCTTGAATGGTGAATAGTATTTGAATATAATGCAATTTTCAAAGACTTTCTCACATTGGGAAGGAAATTGTTAAAATTGGTTGTTGTTTCCTTCAAGAATGAACTTAGCAAATAATTGTAGAATAATAGAATCGTAGAGTTGGAAGAGACCGCAAGGGCCATCCTGTCCAACCCCCTTCCATGCAGGAAATCTAAATCAAAGCATCCCGACAGATTTAGATTTCCTGCATGTATCCCTATACAGCACCTTTGAAGCTACTTTGGGGTACTGTACTGTACTGTGTACTGTGTGGAGAGAGGTTTTGATTCCCTTTCTGGCTATGAGTTATAAGCTCACACATCTCTAATGCAGACCACTGAGAACTTGCAATACTTTAGAAAATAACTATATACAGTTTTTCACTAAAATATGGCATACATATATAGTTGACTCACCCTGGTCAACATCACATTATGATTTCTAGAGAAGGTATAAAATGCTCCAAGTTCCATCCACCGAGCACACATTTCATAGGTTGTGTCATTGAAGAAGCCACAAATGTCAGCACCAGACTAAAAACATGATGAAACAGGAGAGAGGTTACAGTATCTCACATTACGCTGGCAAGATTTCAAGGAAAGGCAGAATCAATATGATAGAAGAACTTACATAGGAGATGCCAAAGAGGCTGAATTCCATAATACCTGTGAAAATGAGGCAGAACACATTTTAGGATACTTTTAACTGATTTCAGAATAACTTTTAAACTATGGTAGTTACTTTACTCTGACCACTCTCAGCAGGTATTTGTTACTGTAACCTCTGTCCAGAAAGAAATGCACATCCTTTCTTATTATTCTTACTATTGTATCATGAGAAAGAACTATCTCCTAAAGCTCATACTGACCCACCCAGCATAAGTGAGTGTGTTGTCTGCTGTTTAAAGATGCTCCCCCTGCCCCATTCCTTTTAAAGAAATGGGTGCTTTGTGTCTATTTGATACTGTGGAGATGAAATATAATTTATTTATTTTTTGTTGTTATTAATAATGACAATTTCTTCTGTGGTTTTTTTAGGGTTGCTTTTCCCCCCCTGCTCCACAGGAACTTGCAAAACCAAAGTTCAGGAGATTATTACTCCATTTGTTACAAATATTTTTAAAGTAAATTTTGTAATAATTATTAGAATACACTGTATTTTAATATACCAATTTTGATAATTGTATGCCAAATCAAATTGTACATATCATATATACTCGTGTATAAGTCAACCACATTTATAAGCCGAGGGCAGGTTTTGTCGGCAAAATCATGGATTTTGATATGACCTGTGGATAAGTCAATGGTCAAACTCAGGGGCATGTAACAAAGGATCTAAATGGAGGGTGAAAAACACCACTTCGCTCTCTCTTTCTCCCTCTCTGGACCTGTCCCAAGGGTCACAATCAGGGCTTGCAAAATGTGGACACAAACCTCCAATTTCCCTTCCTTCCCCATAACTTTCCCCAAGGCTGATGGCTTGCAAAAAGGGGGACACAGACCTCCGATATCCCTCCTTTCCCCACAACTTTCCCCAAGGCTGAGGGCTTGCAAAAAGGGGGTCACAGACCTCCGATATCCCTCCTTTCCCCACAACTTTCCCCAAGGCTGATCGCTTACAAAAAAGGAGACACAGACCTCTGATTTCTCTCCCTTCACCACAACCTTCTCTAAGGCTGATGGCTTGCAAAAGGGTGACACAGACCTCTGATTTCTCTCCTCTCTCTCCTTCCTCCCTTCTCCACAGCTTTCCCAAGGCTCATGGGGAAGTATTGACCCATATATGCATCTGATAGGATTTTTGGACCACAATTTTGGGCTTAAATTTTTCAACTTATACATGAGTATATACGGTAGTCATATATTATGTTCCTAAAGTAATAGAGTAACTTTCAACCTGTAAAAAGAGCTAATCTTGCATTTTTTCAATTTTTCAAAAAATAAACAAACAAACAAAAAAACAAAAAACACCTCAATTTAAAAAAAAAAAATCCCCCCCCCCCCCCCCGACGGAGTCATGATTTCCAGCAATCTTATTTCATATATAAGTTGCTGCAAGGCTGCATCATGCTATGTGGCACAGAGCAATGACTCAGAGCCAACCTTCTATATAGGTGGATAAGAGACTGGTCACATGTAGGTCAGTTGGATTTGTTTGGAGAGTTGTAGAGTTGTTTGGAGCAGACATCAGAGAAGCTGCTTGGATGTTGACGGAAAGGAGTGTGTGTATATATATTGTATCATATTGTATACATTGCAACTGAAGATAAGCCTCCAGAATTTTGGATGAATCAACTACATCTGTGAGTGTTTCTTCTGAGTGTGAAAAGTGGTCAGTGCATGACCAATACCAATAACTGGGTGTTTTTGCTTTTGAACTCTGCTACAATATTGTTTTGGCTGCATCTGGGTAGACATATCCCCAAATTGTGCTGGTAGTTGGCTTTCTCCTCATCAACATTTTCCTCCCTCCTACCTTCCTTGTTGTTCTCTGCTTCTTGCTAGCTATAAAACACTCCATCCACAAAGAGTCAAAACATGTGTCAAACCAAGTGTCACTACTTCCTTTTTCCTCCCATTGCTTCAGTGGTATTACAATATATTGAATGAGTAACACAGAGCATCTCTATCAGGAAAGTATTGAATCACAGCTGTAAATATTACAGTAAACAGTAACTATTCCATCGTATTGTTCCAAAAGTAACTTGTTATCAGAGTAAATTGCTATGAGCAACATATCACTTCCTAGCCACACTAAAGATGTTTCTTGCCAATTAACAGTTTTCTCCACCTGATCCCATCTTTCATCATCAAGTCAAAGTCCTCTTCAAAAAAATAATAAATAATTCAGGGGAATTTAAATAATTTGCTAAATGTTCTACAGATTTTGGGTCACCAGATTTTGAGCAGATTAAGCCCCTGCCACAGTGCCCGACAGAAGTCTTCTTTGAGTCACTCAGCACAAGTTGTGGCACAGAAATGGCAAATAAGGTTCACATCATAATGCATAACATCTCTGTTATACTTTGGATGTTGTGATGAACACAGCAGTACATGGAGAACATGGAATGATGTTTTAGTGAAACGTCATAGAAATACCAGACCTAATTGAGTTTCTATTGCAGCATTAATGTCTGTTCCATCACTAGAAAGAAAAAGGAAGGTGAAGTGTGTTGGCTCTCTGAGGGAGATAAGAACATCCCATTAGGATACAGTCCATGTCATGGTGGTCATGGTTTTAATTCTAACTATATTCAAGATGACAGATACTGGAAATCTCCTAACAGTTAGGGTTCTCATCCATCATGTAAATGCAATGTTTTTCATATGGAACATTTTTCTTACCAATAATAGATTTATCAAGCTGATCCCATCTTGCATAGTTGTCACCAAGCCAATGTCCTGCCCATTGACCACTGGATGGGTAAGTTGAACGGGTAATAACTATCCCACGTTCTTTTGTGGCATTGCGCATAGCACTGAAAATAAAAAGGCACACATATTAGCAGTGTTTTTTTTAACCCGTCTTCCATTATTATACAGTTAACATCCAGATTATGTGATGTAAAGATTCTACTGCAGTTGATATTAAACAGTTTCACAAAAATGTGGTTGTGGCTAAAAACAGCAGTCCTGTACCTCCTCCCATTACTTCCCACATTAATACAACAGCAACATGCTTGAGGAAATTAGGATTTGAAGAAGATAAACCCATACATACAAAGAACTTACTAGTAAGTGGATTCTGCTTGTGACCATCCATACAGGTTATGTACATCATAGTGTCTCACAGGTGTCCCATCAGGAAGCTGTTGTTCACTTTCCATGCACATTGTAACAAGACTCAGTCCTCTTTCTCTCAAAACCAAGGCTAACAAAGATAGAATAAGATGATACAATGAGGACAGTGTTTGTGGCACTGAGTGAACTGGAAAAGTGAATGATACTTCAAGTTCTTTTTTTAGGGTGTAACTCAATAACCTCTGTCATATCCACAAGAACTAAGGTTGCTATTGTGCCTGAGAATCTTGCATATACATGGAAATAGAAAAAGTTGTTGAGTTATCATTGCTTTCTAAGTTAACATGATGTGTTAACTCTTATTTATCCCCAGCTGGTTCAACAGTCAAGATCCACGTATGTGTTAACCTTCAGATTCAGTATCTGGTACCATTTAGCTAGTTTTTGTGAATGTAGCTGTTCCCATCCTTGTCATATTCACAAGAAATAAGAATGTTAATTTGCCTCAGTGCTCAAATAAGCATACAACATCCATGCTTGGGCCAAAGTTTTTGGTCTTTAGTTATATCGTACAACCACTGATTGATTTGACAATCAACAAAACAAGTGAATAGTTTAGCTACTCACTATAAGCAGGTTGCTGTTGTTACGTGCCAAGTTATTGCCAACTTATGGCAACCTTAAAGTGAACCTATCATAGGATTTTCTTGGCAATTTTTTTTTCAGAGAAAGTTTGCCATAGCTTTCCTCTGAGACTGAGAAGGTGTGACTTGCCCATGGTCATTCAGTGGGTTTCCATGGCTGAATGGGGTCTTGAATGCTGGTCTCCCAGAGTTCTAGTTTAATACTCAAACCACTGTTCCGTGCTGGATTTCACTAGCAGGAGTAGGCACTATTTATTTAAGAAAATTATTTTACCTGGCATATATGGAGGATGATTTAATTCTGGATTTCTGCACCCCCCAACGGCTCCATCAATGAAGTTGGATGGCTCATTCATGTCCTACAACATTTTTTGAAGAACCAAATTATTAACAAATCAATAACCTACAGTATGTCAGTTGAGGATCACAGCCAATGATTGTATATAGATAGAACTAATACAATTTTAAAAAATACAGAACTGGTGTTTCAAGATCTGGATGCTTTTTATTTACTTTTTTTATTATATGCATGCTATTTGTCTTCCACAAAACTTATAATAATAAAAATGCATTAATTAAAATATAAACTAAGACATCAAGATACTCTGAAATTCTGATGAAAATGAATGGACCTTGGTGCTGGGAGGATTAAAGCTCCCACATGGAAATTCTCCAGAAGGTCTAATTAGAAGCAATCTTTTCTGGCTAATATGAAGTGCTGTTTTCCTGTTTCTTTTAAATCTGGCAACAGATGTCCACCAGGCCCTATCATATTTTAACTGATAATTATGTGTGTCTGGATTTTGTTATTGCTTTATTATGTTTTATTGATTTCAAGTTGTGTTTTACGTTCCTTCGGAGTGCTTAACATAATTTTTTTCTTATAAATCTATTAAATAAAATTATAATTCATTGAACAAATAACAGGGCATGATACTTACAGTCCACAGGCCATCGAATTGCAGAACATTGGCATGGTAATTTTGTATTTCTTCTTGCCACCACTCTGCGGTGGAATTCCGGAAGTAATCTGGGAAAGCAACATCAGCTCGGCAGCACTGATCATGACAGAAAACAAAATACAAAAAGATATGGGATTATGTGGTTTGTAATATTCCAATTATGACTTCTGCATATCTTACAAAATACAATCTAAAATTATTATTTTTTAAATTATAAATTTTAACAGTTTAAAATAACACATAGCACACTGAAATGTGAGGGCAAAGGAAGTGTTTTCTGGCATTCAAAGCATCACAATGTAAACTCCTCCCTGTTGTGATAATTTCACAAATTAGGAGCAATTACTTTGAAGATACTCTTTTTATAATAATCTACTTTATAACACAAGACAGAAAACTGGCTAAAGTTTAGCCAGAAAAATGCTATCAGATAGCAATTGTTGTACTACATTTTTTCTTACTATTATTTCTATATTTCCATTTCCTCAGATCCAGAAATCAATATGACTTACAAAACCCTAAATACAAAGAAAGAGGAGGAGAAGGTGGAGGAGAGGGAGAAGGAAGAGCAGGAAGCAGAGACATATGGGTAAAAACAGGTGGAATATTTTTATTAGAAAGTAATTAAATTGTCTAAAGAGAAGGGAAGGAACCATGGTGGTACAGTGGTTAAATGCTGGTACTGCAGCTGGTACTGTAGCCCCAAGGTTGGGAGTTGGATCCCAGGGAGGGCTCCAAAGTCCACTCAGCCGTCCATCCTTTTGTAGGTTGGTAAAAAGAGTACCCAGCTTGTTTAAGGCAATTGGCTTACACATTGTACACCGTTTCAGAAGTGACCATTCACTGATAGGCGGTATAGAAATGTTCTTTCTACTGCTCGTGCTAACGAGTTAAAAAGAACTTTAAAATATGTACATTTAAAAAATGCAATAAAAATAATACACTGCCCTATAAAGGCTTTTATGTGGGATTTGGGGGGACAAGTGGTTCCCAACAACTACAAATAATAATAAAAAAAAACTTCCAATGGGGAAAGAAAAATGCCATTCCAGCCTCCCTGGGAAAAGACTGCTAGAACCTGGGACCAGCCACAAAGAAGGATTTTCTCACATTTCCATCAGATATTTGTGTGAGATTGGCAGGACCCAGAGAAGAGTGTCTCTCATTGACCTCTGATCCCAGGAAAACTCCAGTGGGAGGATACAGTCCTACACATCTTGTACCCAGAATAATTAATTAACTGAAAGAAATTTCTTTTAGTATCAACTTGTCACAGTTAAGAAGTGGTACTGAAAAATAATCTTGATAGAAAACAAGGTGGTAAGTTTAAAAAGTACATACTGCAAGTTGTTCTTCCAAACTTGAGTTTTCATCATATGTTACATTGGGATAATCAGGCCATACCTAATTGGAAAAAGCGAAAGAAAACATTAGACAAGCAGAAAGCACATTGATTCATGCTACTGCTTTAAAAAATGAAGAGTAAATTTAACGTAGATGGATGTCCAAGTGTAGAAATATTCTGCTGTAAATCCCTCATGCTTTTATAAAGTTTCTTCTATACAACAATCAAATGTTATTTTGGAAGTGGCATTGAACTGATGACAACTGGCAATAGTACCTTTGCCCAAGTGATCTCTGTGCTGTTAGGCCATGTAATGAAGACATTGTTCTGCACACCTTTGATAAATGTCTCATATGGTTCAGTTTCATTGCCTGAAATAGCTGGCTCCTGTAAAGAAAATATTATAGTTTTACTTTTATATTAACCAGCAGGTATTCATTTATTTTCATTCATTCATTTTATTTTGAAACTGTTTTTGAGGTGTTTTTTTAAAAGAACTTAACAGGTTATCTCTGGGGCTCAGGGGTCTTGCCCAGGGGAAGCTGGAGTGGTCTGGGAAATAGACTACCTGCCTCAGCTGCTCCCACACTAGGGTCTTCCCTCCATTTTACAGATCTCATTGAAAAACACATAAAAAGAGTAATTTAAATAAAATGGCCCATTTTATAACCTAAACTTTGGTGTCTGGTCTTATTATTTCAAAGTTGATCAGCAATGTCTATACAAAGGGCTGTTGTTTTGTTAGTATGTAGCAAGTGTTTGAAGTACAGTGCACTCCGGATCCCCTGCATAAACCAAATACTGCATATGCTCAAGCCCCATATGCTGAAAGCTGCGTATAGTGTGCCCGCATATGACAGGGATGAACTGTATATTGGTGCATAATGCACCTCAGTGCCTGATGCACATTGTTGCACAATGCACATTGCGAATGGCATACCAATGAGCATTGTACAGTGATGTGCATCATACACAGATATGCAGTGTGCACCAATAAGCATTGAT